>NC_045443.1:40810099-40882877 GCF_002776525.5 Piliocolobus tephrosceles | reverse complement strand
TACCTGATATAAATGATGAATTGATGGGTGCTGATGAGTTGATGGGTGCAGCACACCAACATGGCACATATATACATATGTAACAAACCTGCACGTTATGCACATGTACCCTAGAACTTAAAGTATAATAATAAAAAATAAAAAATAAAAAAATAAAAAAATAAAAATAAAACAACCTATTAATCACAAAACTCTCTCTCTCACGGGACTGTCAAGAGAGTTAAAGAAAATCCTGTACCAAACACTTTTATTTAGTCAGGCATTGCAGACCAATGAAATTGCAAACCTGGAAACCTTCATCTTAGCCCCACTCTACGAATCGTTTGAATATATGCAAATCAATAAGATTTCCTGAGTCTTATACCCTCTTGTCAGTATAATGAAATTAGTACCTGCCCTCCCACCACCCTATACAAAAGTCCTAAAGGATAAAGAACAAAATCTAAACATTGTAATGCAGTATACGCTTCCTGGAAAAAAAAATTTTAATATCTTAGGTAAGAAAAATATACAAAATACTCCTTCTTCTTAGGGCAGAATATTTGTAAAGCAGACAGACTACTATAAGCTAAAAAATTCTTAAATTCTTATGAGTTTCAAACATAACACTCACCACAGTAGAAAGGGGAAAGATAACCTACCCCATGTTTCCATCCATCAGAAGAATCGTGTTGTATATGTGAGAAAATATGAAGAGAAAGAGAATTGTGCTGAAGAACATTGTCATCCACGACCCATGATCCTCTCGAAACATTTTTAATCGCAGCAACTGACCTGAAATACAAATATTATTAAATATTAATGTACATTGTAACTCAAAATTCATGGATCTTTGCTTTATTTTTATGAATCTCTATTGTCTCACTATATTCTGAAGTCTTTGCCATAGGACTGCCTTATGAATAAAGCCACAATATAATGTTCTTTTTGCTCTTTTGTAAATAAATGATCATAAACAAAGTCCAAGACGATCCTCATATCACATATCATCCTAGAGTAAATAGTACTAATCCAAGAATCTAGTGTTCAGAGACAGTACATTATGCTAGCATGAAAACAAGATGAACTACAGCCCTACTTAGCTGCTACTTTTTATTTTACAAATATGTTTTTGGTTCACACTGAAACTACTTAAGGCAAATGGTAAAGTTGCATGAATCCCATATCGTTTCCCTTTGTTTCTATAGATCTATTCCCAATACTGGCCAGATGATAAAACCAAGACCAACCTTACTTATCAGATCTAATTGTTTAAGGCACATGAAAATGTGAAAGAAAAATTTAAGTCTCTGTTATAAAACATGCAGCTTAGCCTCACTCTTAACACTCATGCCCCTGTACAAGTACAAATACAAGTGCATATGAGAGGTGACAGTGTATGTGTTAATGAAGCTTGGTGTGGCTCCTGGCAAAACATAATTTTCACCCTGATGACTAAAATTCCATTTATGAAGACAAATGCTAACGTTAGAGAGAATGTTAAGAAGCAAACACCTTAAGGAAGAAACATATATTAAGATGAACACTAAAGTAAAAACTACTAATATAATTCCACCAGAGAAATGTTTTGATTTATGGTAAAGAGAAATGATGGCACGTACCCTGAAAGATGAAGAAGGTGAAAAACCTTGTGAGTAAGAAAGATGTGAGCATAGGTCACCCTAGCTTCTCCCAAGATAAACTGTGTCTATTTTACTTACCTCCCTTCCTAAGAGTAATAATGGAGATGTGGAGATGACATGCATATAGGAACTACAATTACTAGCCGCATAAATTATAAGATCATAGAACCTGTTGATTAATCAATAATTATGAAAAGCCAGGGATTTTCAAGCCTCCACACAACATACTGACAAGAATATTGTAAAAACCTATTAACCACAGATGCTTGAGAGTAAAATCACGCGCCACAAATATCTTACACTATAAGGAATATTTATCTATTCATTGAACAAATATTTAATATGTGCCTATTACATGTCAGACACAGTTGTAAGTGCTGGAGATTCAACTGTAAGCAATGTAGGCAGTGCTTGAAGTCAATTATCATTTGAGTATTTAATGGAAATGTGACCTTACTTTGGACTCATGGGCTCTCTTTGTTCAGGGGTCCCTTTTCTGCAAGTCCTTTCAGCTTTAGACTAAGACCTATTTATTTAATTCAGCAGTTGATAATGAAGCACTTCAAAGACCGGCAATTAGAGTTCCTTTAAGATTTAAATGTGAATTTCTTTCTTAACATAAGCGTGTGTCAAAAAAAATCCACTAACAAATATACTTTAAAAGTCAAATAATAATGCTGGTGACTCAACAGTGCTTTGCAAATAAAACATTGTGGACTAACTGTACACAGGTGGAAATAATACAAAGTTAGCAAAAAGAGAGATTTGGCAGTACCATTTATGCTGTCATTGCCAAGCTCATCGTCTACCACTAATTTCGGCCATTAGTGTCTTTAGAACAAAATGGCAGGTTCACATGACTTGAAATTCATTCGAAGACAACAGGAAAAGTGCTGCAAAATATTAAGTCCAGAACTAGCATGACCTAAGTGTTGAGTCGCATTGTATTATAAAAATTTCCCATAAACTACTTAAAGGTTAACTCAATAAGTAACCCTCAAATGTTAAGAAAAATATACACAAGGACTGCCCTCAGCTTACTGTTCTCACAAAGGACTTCTCCCATGCAATGTAATCAGACCAAGAACCTTGGAACTACCTGAGGATGTCAGATGGAAATACACTGTCTCTGCCCTTTAGGGTGACTATATATGTGATTTGCCTAGGACAGTAGTGGTTTATAATTGTTGTCCTGGCATAAGTATTAATAGTAACCCCTTCCTTTCTTAAGTATGCTTGTTTGGAAGATAAATTATGTGCCACTTTTCCTATAGCTCTATAGGTCCCAGAATTCAGAATTTTATGACTTTCTTTTAGAGGAGTTTCAGGAGACAACCAAGTGACAACAATCCTTACAGGCCAACAGAAGTGAAAAACATCACTAAGAGGGATACATTTCTGACATGGTCAAAAATGATATTATTTGAATCACAGATATACTAATATTTGTAAATCTGAGTGTGTATTTATTTTATTAATAAGATCCATCTTGCAGTATATAGACTGTCACCTTCAATACAGTCAAAAAATTAGAAAATATAGCTTAGAACAATCAAAAGCATTAAGGCGGGACACAAACTTGCATATGTGAAGAAGGAGAGGGTGAGAGGGCACAGGAATTGATGATTATTAATGTTGGCTAAAGTCAGATGAAATGGCCTAGAACTTCAGAATGTTTTCTGAAAATACAGTAGGTTTAGGAACACTAAGATGTCATAAAATTCTAACGATATAAAAGCATATTTAAATGTGTATGTAAGGGGCCGGGTATGGTGGCTCACGCCTGTAATCCCAGGACTTTGGAAGGCTCAGGCGGGTGGATCACCTGAGGTCAGGAGTTCAAGATCAACCTGGCTAACACGGTGAAATCCCATTTCTACTAAAATTACAAAACAAATTAGCCAGGCATGGTGGCGCGTGCCTGTAATCCCAGCTACTTGGGAGGTTGAGGCAGGAGAATTGCTTGAATTGAGTTGGAGGTTGCAGTGAGCCAAGATCGTGCCATTGCACTCCAGCTTGGGCAACAAGAGCAAAACTCTGTCTCAAAAAAAAAAAAAACGAAAACAAACAAAAAAAAAGTGTATATAAAATGAACCTATGTATGTTGTAGAAAATAGAGGCAGACAATTGTGATAGGGAGAATTATGGAGAAACTACTTGGTTTCTTGGCTTTTTTGCTGCTGTGTTCTCTTCACCAAAAGAATGGAAAGAAGATTTTCCTTTCTACCTCACTGCCAGACTTTTTTTATTGAGAGTTCTAGGTCCCTTTTCTTTAGGAGTGATTTTCACATGGAGGCCTGTGCAAAGAAATACACTACACAGTCTCAGAGGAGGAGAAGTGTTTGTGTTTCCAGGTAGGAGATGTGGGGAGCCCCACCTCTGGAAGATTGTTAAAGCAGGGTTCAGATAGACTGAGGGCTTCTGGGTTCATAAAGAATACAAGGATTTAGGTCTCCAACGTGGCAGAGCCTCATTTGGGGATGACTACATGGATATTGGTGAAGGCCAAGGTATCAAGGGTCGTGATGACACAGTTTGGCTCTGTGTCCCCACCCAAATCTCACCTTGAATTGTAATAATTCCCAAGTGTTGTAGGAGGTCCCAGCAAGAGGTAATTGAATCATAGAGGTGAATCTTTCCTGTGCTGTTCTTGTGGTAGTGAGTAAGTCTCATGAGAGCTAATGGTTTTATTAATGGGAATTCCTCTACACAAGCGCTCTCTCTTGCCTGCCACCATGCAAGATGTGACTTTGCTCCTCCTTTGCCTTCTGCCATGATTGTGAGGCCTTCCCAGCCATGTGGAATTGTGAGTCGATTAAATCTCTTGCCTTTATAAATTACCCAGTCTTAGGCAAGTCTTTATTAGCAGCATGAGAACAGACTAATACACATGGCTTTGGAAGTCTGAGTTAGCAACCTAAGCTAGTCCCAGGGGAATGGTGCCAGTAGGGCAGCCACCCACCTCTATTAGGCACACAATGACCTGAGTAGATCCCAGGCACCTCAGACAGAGCCATTGTGCCAAAGTGGTAGAAAACCATTACTGAAGTAGCAGTAGGAGAAGGGGTAGAGAAGTAAACACAAGCTGAAGGAGTCTTTTCAGTATGTGTAGCCCTGGAACTTCTGCAAAACCTTGGTGATAGAAAAGGTGATTTGAAATATTATTAATATTGGACTCTCTGCTTACCTTGGTAAGCAAAAAATCAGAATAAGATTTAATTTAGACGAAAAAGCATGGCATTACCCATAAGACCCTGACTAGGAAATACAAAAGGACAAATGAAGGGATTCATTCAAGAGGACTCCAAACTGAAATTAACACTACTGTCCATTAAGTCTTCTGCTCTAAAACCTATATATGATTTGACCCACACATATATACAAGAAACAAATAGAATCTGCAATTACTTAAAGGAGTATATTTAGTTTGTTGGCGTCAAAAGATATAATAGGCAAAAAATCAGCATAGCAGGCATTCCACATACCAGTAAGAATATTCCTGTTGCAAATAACAAAAGCAAAAACAAAACCTAAACTTCAACTAAAACTAGGTTAAATTATAAGGATTCTTTATTGGTTTCCTTCTCACAATTTCTTTTTTTTTTCTAGCCCTGACTAGAGTGCAATGGCACAGTCTCGGCTCACTGCAACCTCCGCCTCCAGGGCTCAAGTGATTCTCTTGTCTCAGCCTCTGGAGTAGCTGAGATTACAGGCACATGCCACCATGCCTGGCTAATTTTTGTATTTTCAGTAGAGATGGGGGTTCACCATGTTGGCCAGGCTGGTCTCGAACTCCTGACCTCAGGTGATCCATCCACCTCGGCCTCCCAAAGTGCTGGGATTACAGGCATAAGCCACTGCACCTGGCCTCTTCTCACATTTTCCATCTTTTTTTCTCATGTCTGTTCTCAAAATAAAACAATTAACTTTTGCATACAATAGATATTCAGGAAATAATGTAGATCTAGTTTACCTAATGGAGTGACTTCAAGCAAGGCCTGATCCAGCGCTCAGACAATATTATCAAGGCTTGATTAATCTCTATTTCCCAGCTCAATTTCCTCAGTGTGGCATCTCATCCTAGCTGGTTCCCATTACTTTCTCCCCCAAGACACATGCACACACCCTTGGTTGTCCCAAGATGACCATAACAACCTGAGGGCTGCTTCTTCATTGTTGTCCATGGATGAAAAGATAATGCTTTTGCCCTAGCATTTCTAGAGAAAATTATGAGATTCATTCTATTCGAGCTCATTTGGGTCCTGAACCAATTACCCTAGGCAGAGTTATGAAAAGCAAACTAAGTCTTAGGAATTAGCTAGGCCTATGCCACCTGCTCCACTCCTACAGCCAGATGAAATTAGTTCCCCAGCATCACCTTGACCCCAAATGCAAGTTAAGTTTGGCAAACATGGTACTGAAGAGGGGAGAGCCACAAACAAAAGGCCTCTGGGTCCTTGAGTCACTGCTTGGAATACAGGTGCCTGCCGTGTCTTAGGCTTTATGTGAATGAGAAATTCAGCTGGTCTGCAGTCATTATACATTTTGGAGATCTGTATTACTGCAGCTACCATCATCTTACTGGATCAAAGATGACTGATGGAAAGAGGCCCACGGAAGGCAAGAAAAAATGGGGTTTAAATGGCCTACATGAAGTCTTTATTTCCTTTATCTTTCTTTACATCCCTAGTTCTCAGCATAACACATAATAAAATATTTTCACTGAATGAAATACTGATGAGAAGATTCTAGAAAGAAAATTAAGACCTGCACTCAAGTCCTCCAAAAGAAAAATTCTACAAGTAAAATAGGAAGAAAACACACCTTGCTGGCAATGATGTACTGTTACCTCTCAGTCTGCTCAACCACAGGAGTCCTAATAAGATACAGTGGGAGTGGGATGCAGCTCCTTCTTCACATATTTTTTCTTTTTTCCTCTCTTGTCCCACTGATCTCAAAACCCACATCACTACCTTGCTGACACTATACCTGCTAACCTAGAGCTTTGGTCATACAAAGAAAATAGCCATTCTGTATCGTTCTTCTGTGCTCTTGTAACGTTTGACCAGGCCTTTTATTTAAAGAATTTCAGAAACTGGCCTTAGGAGATCCAAACATCCAACCAAGGTTGTGGGGTGTCCCACCTTGAGAAGAAAGGCTAAACCGCTGATTTATAGCCTTGTTGCCCCCAGCCAGACCCCTAGGTGGCCCATTACGTCAAACCATCACAACCAGATATGCTGTCCTGCATACCCTAGCCCTCACATGCTCTACCCAGCCCAGCCTGCACACCCTCTCCTTGATGTCAGTTCCTGTACATTGCCTAACAAAAAATCCCTACAGCTCTTTTCAGGGACCAGCCAGAGAATTCTTATACCTCCACTGTCTCCCTTGAGCTTGAGCACAAGTCCCAAAATAAAGCCTTTTCTGGCTAATCTACTTGGCCTTGTGTAAATGTCTATTACACAACAGCCTAAGAGCCTGTGGTCTATAACACTGAGACCCAAAGATTTGTATACTTTTTGTCTACTATATGTGTGCTACACCTGTCTATAAACTGTAGCACAGTAGAGACCAGATTGATCTTCTTTACCACACGTCCCCATGGCATAGTACCTGGCACACAGTATGCCTTAAGTTAGTTGTCCAATGGATTTAAAAAACACACTATATAAATAAATGAACAATATTCCACTGTATGGAATCCTATCTTTCTAGATCTAGGTCCTGTTATACTTGCCCTCTGAGCTCTTCAGTTCTTTAAGTTGTTCTCCTCCCCAACTTTCTCCCCGTCTATGAGTCACCTCCTAAATTCTGTTCCCCCCATTTAGCATGAAACTCCTGCTTCCTTATCAGCCTTTTCATCAACACCATATACATTTCTGTATACCCTAGATGTGTCTTACACATCTCCAGCAAACACCCAACTCTGATGTACAGCTACAATCTGTTTTCTCCAATTTTGACTACTGTGGAAAAAAGTTGCGCAACACAGTTGATAAGCCACTACATAATCATAATCCAGAGTTTAGTTGCTATCACATCACTGCACATTAATGCATCAATGCCTTTCCCTGTCCTTGTCAATTCTCTTTCCTATTCTCCTTAATATCTATTTCAAATTTCATCTCAAAGCTCCCACTGAGCCCCTTTCACTCTTAGAATATGACTCTGGTCTCAACCTCAAGAAGACATTCTTGTCATCAAACATTATTTCCCTCAACTTCCTACCTACTCACATTCATCTACTTATCTACCTTCATGACTATCCTAACTTCCTTCCCTTATTCCTCAAAGGATGCAGTACTCCTCCCAGAGAAGACCCTACTTGTGCCTTTTTAAAACCACAACCCTTCCTCTCTTGGGGGACTTGATCCAGCCATCCTTTCGCTCCTTTGTATATCTGATCTCTCCCTCTCTCCTCATTCTTTTTTCTCCACCTCTGAAGCCTCTTAAGTTGATCCTAAAAATAATGTCCTTGAACTTCCACCCATTCTCCTTGCTTTCTCTTCCAGACTTCATGAAAGAGTAATCTTTATCACACCCACTCACCAAGATCTTACTTGCCATGCAAACATTCCACTGAAATTGTTCTGGCAAATGCAATGACCTCCACCACTTCCAAATCCAGAATAAATATATTGGTCTTTAACTTGCAAGACATCCTGGCTGCATCTGACCTAACAGTTGTTCTCTGTCTCTTTTCACACTACTTCCTCACGTTCCCTAACACCAAATATGCCATTCTTTTTCTATTTTCCTGCTTTTTCTCAGTCACCATTTTAGGCATCCCTTCTTCCAATTATCACAGAAATAATGATGTGCCATGGTCTGTCCTCAGTCCTTGTCTTCATCATATCACTATATGATTTCATCCTCTCCCATGGTTTCAACATCCAGTATCTCCAGTAAAAACTTTTCCTCCTGAGCTTCACACTGGAAGTCAGCTGCCCACCATAGTCCTAGATATCCTACCCGCAAATCAAACTCAGTAGACAAAAACAAAGCCAAAATCCCTACCCTCTGCCCCAACATACAATATGCCCCTATTTGCAACTTGACCCATCCCATCCCTAAGTCTACTCCTACTTCTGACTTTATTATCATTTTCAAAATAACTCAAGGTAGAATTCACTCTTGACTTTTTCTTCCTGCACACCTTCCATTTCAATCAATTGCCCTATCATTTTATGCCCTTACCTCCAAACTCTTCTCTCATAATTTAGGTTCTCACTGTCTCTTGGTAAGACCTATTGCAATGCCCTCTTAGCTGGCCTGTCTCACTTCAACCTTTTCCATCTCAAACCCACCCTCCACAGAGCCAGTAGATCTGACTAAAATCACACGTGGTCAAATCAAGTCACCCCTTCACTTAAAAAAAAACTTTCAATAATCACAATTCCCCGTAATACAAAATCCAAGCTCCCTAACATGGTATACAAGGCATGAATTAATTTGACCCATACTTCCTTCTCCTCCCTCACCACTCCCATCGTGTCACTGTTTCCATCAACACTAAGCAGGTTGCACTTTCTATGCTCATGCTGAACCCTCTGCCTGAGATAATCTTCCTTCTCCACAACTCAACTAACTGCTCTCCTTCCTATAAAGCCTAAAATGCAAGTCAAAAATGATCTCCTCTAGGAAGTTGCCTTCTTTGTTAATACTTTATATCTGGGATTATAGAAAGAGCTTATAGGATGGACTCTCTCAGGAGGTAGTAAGTTCCTTTCAGTGCAGACAAGGAGAAATGGCCCTTGCCAAGCATAGTTTAAAGGGCCGAATCACATGACTTTTAAGATCCAGTCCAATTCCGGGATTTATGATTTGCTTTGTCAGGGAGAGATTAGGTCAAAATCTGCTAATTCAAAAAACCGTTTTATATATATATGTGTGTGTGTGTGTGTGTGTGTGTATGTGTGTGTGTGTATATATGTGTGTGTGTATATATATATTATATACAGTCCTTACTCACTAAAAGTATTCCTCCTTATATTTTCTCTCTCATTGTATGCTTCTCTAATATATAAAATGAACCTGAAGTTAACACGCTGATAACATTCTTTAAAGGCCAACTTAATATTTAACATTTTAAATATTAGAATACTTGACAATAAATGTAATTCCTATTTCTTATGGCTGGAAGAAGAGAATAAAAGATAAAATGAAATTTAATCACAGCAGTTGAAAACTAATTGAAATTCACTTCCAGTCAGACTAAAACAAGTATATTAAAACTGCATCACAAACTTGTGTAAATTATATAGTTTACAAAAACATGATATGACTATTTTTGTTTAAATTCACTAACTAAAAACTGGTAACAGAAGCCTGGGCAACATGGCAAAACTCCATCTCTAATACAAAAAATTAACCAGGCATGGTGGAGCACCTGTAGTCCCAGCTACTCCAGAGGTTGAGATGGGAGAATTGACTGAGGCCAATGAGGTCGAGGCTGCAATGAGCCAAGATCATGCCACTGCATTCCACCCTGGGTGACAGAGTGAGACTCTGCCTCAAACAAAAAAACAAAAAAATAGAAAATGGTAACAGAATAAAAATAACTAAAATATGAGAATTATTCCATGAATGGAACATCAACCAAGTTATCTAACAAACTACACCAGAGTATCATTATGGCAGTTAGGATGGTCTAGTTAGACAAACATGACTTTATACAATAAATGTAAGATCATAAAACTTTTGTACTCTAAGAGTACCATTACATTAATATTCAGATCAAATCTTATTTCAGGGTACAAAGAGAATTTAAAAACATTGAGCAGATGGTTATCATCCCTTATTAGGAACAGGAACATACTCAAGAAAAGTCGGCTATTCTCTGAATTTGATAGAATATCAAACACTGAATATTGAGAGACAATCTCTCATAATACTAACGAAGATTACAATGTGAAATTCAAAAGAGCTTCTACAAAAAAAAAAAAAAGGAAAATAAAAGCATGGTTAGAAACAGTATGAATGATAGTGTGTTCAGATCTATAGTTTAATGTCAATTTAACTAAATGTCAATTTCAAAAGTGTGTATATTAAAATAAATGTTTAGTAAAATTACTAAATAAACACATGTTGGCATAAATTAGTCTCAGTAACACAGTAATAAACCTTCCATTTGAGAGAGTCTGAATATTGTATTTTACTATTACAATTTGGCTCTTTCCATTAAACCATCCTCAAGTTTAAGTCAAATTGCTTATTGCTCAACATGAAAAACCATGACTGCAAGAGGAAATAAAGGTATTCATTTATTAGAATCTATTAGTTTTCCTTTTAAGGAAAAGTTAGCCATCAAATAAAAAGAATGCTAAATTAATGCTACATATTACCTTGTAGCCCAAGATAAGATTTATCAGCACACTTAATTTATGCATACAGATATTATGTTCTCTAATTTTGATGGAATCAATTTAGCCTATAATTTATTACTAAGTGAAATTATATCAAATAGCATTTTTAAGGTCAAAACCCATCAAATACCAGCAATTTGATATCGCTTAACCTAATAAGACATAACTAGCTATGGTAGGTTTAAAATAATTATTTTAGAAACATTATTTCAACATTTAATAATCAAAATTCTTTTAATCTATTTTTATAAATCAAGTAAAAGTAAACATAATATTTTCTGAACCCTTAGAGACTGTCACTATTGAAATTCTGGGCCGTGAGCAGTGGCTCACGCCTGCAATCCCAGCACTTTGGGAGGCCGAAGCAGGCAGATCGCAAGGTCAAGAGTGTGAGACCATCCTGCCCAACATGGTGAAACCCGTCTCTACTAAAAATACAAAAATTAGCTGGGTGTGGTGGCACGCACCTGTAGTCCCAGCTACTCGGGAGGCTGAGGCAGGAGAATCGCTTGAACCCAGGAGGCAGAGTTTGCAGTGAGCCGAGATCACGCCACTGAACCCTAGCCTGGCGACAGAGTGAGACTCCATCTCAAAAAAAAAAAAAAAAGAAATTCTGTATTTTGAAATGGGTAATGAGATAGAAAGTATAGTTCCCAATTCTTAAAAATTAATATTACTACCATTATTAAATTCTTACATCTTTACCATTATACTAATACCAATATTAAAGAACAAGAATACTTGACAATTTTAAAATAGGTTTTCCTTTAACTTCAGGCATGATATTAATGCAATTAAGAAGGAAAAGTTAAATTGCCAAGAATAATCCCCTGCAGGCTGATTTCCATGGTCTTAAGCAATCTTGATCAATCACAAGGCGTGGATGCCAAAGCCAAGATTCTGCCATGTCATCCACATTTACAGTATTCCTGTTATTTGTACCTATGCATTCAGATCTCTCTGGCTCTCCCTTTTATCCTGAATTTGATTTTCATTCACGGCTTTCCAAAAGTCCTCTAGGTCTTACAGACTGGTGTCTCGTACTTGAAAATGTGCTATTGTCTCTACACATTCCATTTATAGATTTACTAAAACATATTAACTCATAAGATACAAGTTTAAATGACAGATTAGGAGTATCAAAGACAGGTGTTAATTATAAGTTGCTATGCTTTTTAATCCCCTAGTAATATCCAAGAATAATGTATTTCAACTCCTTTAATTAATAAATGAGAAAGCTGAGGTGTAAGTAGTTCAAATAACCCACCAATGGTCACACAACAGTTTGAAGGCAGAGTCCATGATTCTTTTGATGTACTTTAAGGTGAGTTAGGACAAATCTACCAATCATTATTTCTTTTAAGCCAAGTGTAAGGATCTTTCGGACAATTTTCCAATAATTATCCAAGCCCAAATTAAAGTAGAATCAAAAGAACAGGATACAGGAATCACTTTGGTGATCACCATCAAAAACGGTATTTGAAAGGTGTTCAAACAAAAAGTATCCAGTTCTGGGGGAAAAAAAAAAAATCTTATTTAATGAAATCAGAGCAAAGTAAATCCAATTACCAAAGAATTTTTATTAAAAATCTAACAAAGTTATTTTATATAAATTCTTACACAAGGCAGCCATTTTCTCTATTTTATCTAGACCCCTACAATTTAAAAAATCTAGAAATAATATAATTTTAAACACCACAGGCTTTTGTATTAATGATAGTAACTCATATGGCAAATTCTTAATTCTAACTATGTGCCTGGCCATTGCTGTGTACTGTAAATATGATGGTAATTAGGGGAAACACAACAAACACAGATTTTCATGCACATCAAAAGGGCTAGAGGCAAGAGTCAGCTAAAATTTAAAGAGTACCAGTAAGCAAACTTAAAATCTAGCGTTACTTTCAGGCCAAACACCCATAAAAACGCTGAGAAAATAAAATAAAAGTAAGCTCAAGGTCACTGCAAGGTAGATATGCCAAGCCTGGGTCTCCCAGCATAAATCAGGATCCTTCAAAGAATGTAAAGTTGTCCTTAAACTATAGTATCTATTGGATTCCAAATTTGGCAAATGTGAACACTCTCTAGAGAAAAACAAGCTTTATTTAAACCCTCAGAATTTAGATAGATTATTAAAATATGAGTTTAAAATAAAAACTCACTAAACTCAAAAAGAAGTGTTACCATGAGTGAGAGTTGATAGAAATAGCAAATAAAACTTTAGACAATACAAGAACTTTAAATATTGAAATTACCAAATGTAGGCTGGGCACGGGAGCTCATGCCTGTAATCCCAGCACTTTGGGAGGCCAAGGCGGGCGGATCACAAGGTCAGGAGATTGAGACCATCCTGGCTAACACGGTGAAATCCAGTCTCTACTAAAATATACAAAAAATTAGCCGGACATGGTGGTGGGCACCTGTAGTCCCAGCTACTTGGGAGGCTAAGGCAGGAAAATGGCGTGAACCCAGGAAGCGGAGCTTGCCGTGAGCCAAGATCGAGCCATTGCACTCCAGTCTGGGCAACAGAGCAAGACTCCATCTCAAAAAAAAAAAAACAAAAATTACCAAATGTAAAGTATTTGAAATCTGCTATGTCTCAATTTAACACATGGGCATTTCTCTACCCTCTGAAACATATGGAACATAGTTATAATTTTTGATATCATTGTTACTAACTATATCAACAGTATCATTTCTGGGCTCTTCTTTTGACTTATTTTTCCTCTGGATTATGGGTCACATTTTACTGCATCTTTGTGTGTCTGGTAATTTTTGACTGGATGCCAGACATTGTGAATTTTCACCTTCATGGGTACAGCATCTTTTTGTATGCCTATAAGTACTCTTGAGTTTTGTTCTTGGATGCATTTAAATTACTTGGAAATAGTTTGATGCTACTGAATATTTCTATTAAACTTTGTTAGGCAGCAGGAGCCTTCAGGGTTAATTTTGCCCCACTTCCACCATTCTGAGTACTCTACCTGATGGCACATAAATGACAAGATTTTGTGTTTTTGCCTTGTAGGGACACAAACTTTTCTTAGCCCTGTGTAAGCTCTAAGAATTTTTACTGTGTTCCTTTTGAATGATACTTTCCCCAGCTCTGGGTGGTTTCTCGCATCCCTGTGGGTGATCATTACTCAGTGAAGACTCAAGAAGCATCTTCAGATCTCTAGGGTTATTCCATTGTGCTGTCTTTTTCACTCTGGTACTCTGCCATATGAAATAGCTGTCTTGGTCTCCCCACACACCCAACTCTGTCTCCTCAATTCAGGAAGATGCTGGCCTCTGTCTGATTTCCTCCTTCCTGCAATGAGGCCAAAAAACTCTCCAGGAAGTAAGCTGTAGTAACTGCAGGACTTACTTATCTTAAAAGACAAAAAAGATCTTAAAATCAAACAGTAAAGACAGATTATTTGAAAGGAACAATAATTATACTGATCTCTTCCCAACAGCAACAATGGATGTCATAAGACAGTGCCTCAAACTGCTCAGAGGAAATAACTATCAACCTATAGCTGTATACCTAGCAAATGTATTTATCATAATGAAGGCCACTGTTTGAAGGCATCAAAAAGCAAATAAGGCAGGCAAGACTTGAAAGGCCAAGATCACTAAGGAAAGAAAATGTACTTAGATGAGCCAAATTTATTGCATCTTTTTCCCCCTGGGAGATTTGCTGATTTTCAGGGTCATAGAGACCATATGGAGAACTGTGGCTTAGAGCTTAAAGCAGTGTCACTGGACCAGAGACAAAAAAATTGAAATTCATGTCTACAAATGCAATTAGGACATGAAAGACCAAAATACCAGAAGAAAAAGGAAACTCAGAAAGTGATCCAAAATTCTAACACAATTTCCCACAGATCATTTGCTGACACCTACTAAACTATATAGGTGAGAGGTAAGCTCAAGCAGAGAACTGCTGATAAGCGAAAAAAACTAAGCATAAATTTTAGTCTCACGATGCTGAGTAAACAAAAATTAGAATTCAGGGAACATCAAAGTAGAATAATTCTGGGCAGAGTTCAGGCTTTAGGATGTGATATATGAAAGGCAATATCATAGGAGTAAGGACAAATCAGAAACAGATCAAACCAAAGAAAGCCTGAAACCCAGTATCTACAAACTAGAAGAAAATAAAATTTTCTCTAGGGAAGATTGTATCATCATGAATCTCTACAATTCTTTAGCTATTATCTCTAATATTCAATTTTTAAAATTAGGCACACAAGGAAACAAGACATAAAAAATTGCTGAAAACCAGGAGAAAAAACTGATAACATAAGCAGACTCAGTGATGATGCAAAGATTGGCATTTTAACACAGAAGTCAGAAAACTACAATTAGTATGTTCAAGGAGTTATATAAAAATTATGAATTTTACCAAAGAAATAACCAATGGATAGATTTAATAGCTGTAAAGTATGCACATATTATTCCATTTATATAAATTTTGAGAAAATGCAAATAAACAGTGATTGTGTGAATGCATAGAAGGATAAAAGAAGCAGGTTACAAAAGCTCACACAGACATGGTTATCCTGACTGTTGTGGTGGTTTTACAGTTATATACATATATCAAAAACTTACAAAACTGTATACTTAAGTAATGTGAAATTTGTTATATGTCCATTATACCTCAATAATGCTGTTAAAGACTAAAAAAAAATAATAATATCATTTAGAATTTAAAATGTGGAATTTCAGTTTATGACAAAAACAGGCTACAAGGCAGAAGGGGTCAATAAAGTTAAGTGCTATAAGGTTCTTGGAAATTGTTGGCAATATTCATTAAAGGTAGGCTTTAATGTCAATTATGCGTGTTTTACTCTTTAGGGTAATCGATACATGAATAAAAGTATGTGTAACTAACAAGGCAGTATAGTAGTAACAATAAAATATTTAAAATATTGTATTTATCCGAAGGAAAGCAAAAGGAGTAAAGAACTAAAGAAAGATAAGGCAAATAAAAAACTAGCATGGTAAAGTGATATAATTAAATGCAAATATTTGATAGTTATGTAAGTACAAATGTACTAAATACTCCACTAGAAGACATTTGTCACAGGATTTTAAAAATGAAAAAAAAAAGCAAAAACTGAGAGAGTATACCTCCTATATGCCTTCATTTAAAAGTTCTTCAAGGAGAATGAACCTAATTCCAGAGATGATCTCAGAAGAAATATCTGAGGCAAAAAGAAATGGTGATAAAAGAAACTAGTAAGTATATATCAAATCTAGACAAACATCGTTTATACAAAATAATAAAAATATTAATGTCTACTTTGCGGAGTTAAAAAAAAAAAAGAACTAGAACACTGAACAGCAATTCCATGGAAGTAAGAAGAGGTTGATTACAGTTAAAATGTTCTAGAGAACTTTTTATTATTTAGCAGGTGATTAAGACATTGATCAGCTGTAGAATAGCTAGGTTTTTTAATATACATAGTAAAGTATCAAGGGTAGCCACTAAAATAGGAGATATTTAATACATAGTTTCTAAACCTAGCAGAGGAGTGAAGGAGGGATAGAAAGAGAAAAGGAATAAACAAAATTCAATCTGTGCAAAAAAAGGGAAAAAAGAAAGAAGGAAAAGTTGTGCTAACAGAAAACACAAAAAAACTTGGCAGAATCAAATCCTAATATAAATTTAATATATTGGTCTTGCCAGTTAAAAGACAGTAATTGTTAGATAGAAGATAGAAAACTGATAGTAAAATCCAAAGATGTGTGTTTACAAGAGACATGAGTAAGAATACAGAAGTGTTGGAAGTAATAGGCTGTAAAATTATATACCAGATAAAACTAACCAAAAGAAAGCTAGAATATGTATTAATTTCAGACGACATAGATTTTAAGTTAAAAAACAATGTTAGGAATAAAGAGAATCATTACATAATAACAAATATTAAATTCTCCAGGTAAATATAATGATTTTAAAATTGATCAATAAGATAGATTATATAAATAAGATAAGATTCAAAATACTGTATGTAAAACAAAATCAGATAAACTATAGGAAGGAATTTAAAAACCTATAATCAGCATGAGATGTTAGCATTCCTCTCTCATTTAATAAGTCATGCAAACCCCCCCAAAAAAAACAAAAAAATTAACAAAGAAATAATATATTTGAATACTACAATTAAAACTTGATTTAATGGACTTCATATTGAACCCTGCATGCAACAATTAGAGAACACATACTGTCTTCCAACATGCATTGAAAGCTTTAAAATTGACAAAACAAACCTCAGTGAAGCTCAAAGATTAGATATCACACAGACTATATTTCCAAACAAATGTAATCAATTAGAAATAACAAAATGTTAAATAATTTTTATACCTCACACTTCAGAATTTAAAAACACATTTCAAAATAATTCATGAATAAAACAAAAATCCCAATGGAGATTTAAAAACATTATCAAGACAAATTTTTGGAACGCAACAAAAATAGTTGAAAATGGGAAACTCAGTCTTCAATTGTTTAGATTATGAAAGAAAGGCTGAATATCTATAAGCTATATATCCAACTTAAGAAAAAGAACACAAGGTAATAAACTCATAGAAAGCAAAAGAAAGTTGATATTAAAAGATATGAAAAAATAAGTCAAAGGCAAAAATAAAATATAGAGGATCAATAAAGCCAAAAACATTAAAGTTTTATAAAACCAACAAATCTCTTACTAGACTGATGAAGAAAAAAGAGAGAAGGTAACAAAAGTATTAGAAATGAAAAACTACGAACATAGCAGGGATAAAAAATGAATACCGTGATAAAGATATTATTTGCCAAAATGATTAAAGAAGTATGAAACTTGAGTTATTCTATTACTAAAAAAATATTTTATTCAGTAGTTCAAGCACCTTTCAGCGAAAAGAATACCATGTCTAAATGGTTTGAAAGAGGAGTTCTTTCAAACATTCAAGTAACAATTAATTCCAATATTTCACAAACTCTTCTTCCCTAAGGTTTTATAATTCACTTAAAAAATCAAATTTAAAGGGGTAGATATTTTAAGAATGACTAATGTGAATTTAAATCTGAAATTCCAATGTAACCATTTATTTTTTCTCAGACTATATTCCCTAGCTTATGAAAATGTTTATCGGAAGACTTTAAGCAATATAACTCCTGGATTTCACAAAGAGCAGCAGCAAGCTAATTGGAAGAGGGGAGAAGAGTGTTGCATCTACAGTTACATAGCACTTCACTTTATATAAGGGAAAACAAATCAATTATCCATTAATGGAAAGGATATGCCAGCCAATGTTTTAGGACTAAAGCACCCTGGTGCTTCTACTGATTTCAGGTAAGAATTTCACTGCCAATTTTGAATTGAAGTATTCCATTAAAGTACAAAAGTTCCTTGACAGATGTATGCAACGAATAACTTCAAGATATAGAAGACCAAAACTGAGATATAGTGAATTTTTCTAAACATATATTTAATTAGCATACAGATTAACCTCAAACATTATTTATGCAGCTACTAATGGCACTGGCGATATATATGTTTAATATGTTCTGTGTTGCGCAAACATGGCAAGTGGCTAGTTTGAGCTTAAAGCTGGGATTCAGACTGGCTCGCTAAACTGAAAGGAAAGAATTCCAATAATTTCAATAGTTTACTTTCTGGCTAAATGTCAAATGAAATAGGCAACACAACATTGCATCTGAAGCATATGATGGTACACAAGGGTCAAGCTCAGCCCATGTATCCTGGTTTAAGCCCCACCAGATAGAGAAGCACACTATCTTGTACTAGGGGATAAATATACATAATTCATAGGCAGAAAAGGGAACATTTTTTCCAATTCTGGGTGGAAATCAGCATAGGTTTTGAAATAGGAAGAATTTCACATAATTCATCTTCATTTTAGTAGCCTGGGGGCTTGTAAATGTGGAAACCCTCAGAAAGCATCCCATTGGCATGGATGACTGATGAGGTGGAGTCCTAAAGCCCATAGCAGTGGTGGAGCACTAACCTCCATCAGTCCCCAGCAAGTCAGCATCAATAGAGGGCACAGAACAGAATATGACAGATGACTTTATAAGCCCATATGATACACTTGGAGATAAGAAATAAGTGTTTGAGATTTTAAATAAGATTAGAAATTGGAGGTTGCAAAGAGTCAGTGAAATTGGGTTGCACATACAATAAATGTGACCATTTAACTCAATTCAATACTTTTAACCAAAAATTAAAAAAATAAAATTTTTCTTTGGGAAAGTGTGGTAGCCAGCCTACAAGATGGCCCTCAATGAGTCTCAGCTCTGGCTAGTCACCCCCACACACACTGAATTATGACTGGCCTGTGTGACCAACAGAATATGGTTGAAATGACATGAGGAACTTCCAAGGCTAGGTTGTGAAAGTTATTGTAGTTTCCACCGTGGTCCCTCTCTCGAGTTGCTGTCTCTGGAGGAAATCAACTATTACGGCACGAGGACAATCAAGTTGCCCTACAAAAAATTCCACTTGAGGAACTGAGGTATGCAGCCAACAGCTAGCACCAACCTGCCATCCATTTGAGAGAACATCTTCCATCCTTCTTGGAAGGTAACTTTCCAGTCAAGCCTTCAGATAGCTATAGCTCTGGCTGATATAGTCACAACAACCTCATGAGAGATGCTAAGTCAGAACCAGCCAATCGGGCTCCCAAACTCCTCACACAGAGAAATTATGAGATCACAGATGTTTATTCTTGCTTTAAGCCACTGAGTTTTGGGTGTGTTTGTTACACAACAATACATAACTTTATGCTCTATAATTATTCTGAAAACGAGTAAGAGCCACTTGAGAACCTGAAGCACGGAATTAACATGATGAAAATGTAATACGATAATGTAATTTTTATGAGGAGAGATGTGGGACCGCAAACTAGAAATAAAGTACAATATTCATAGGGTAAATACTTATTTTACATTATTAAAATGTTTGACATTTTATTAAGACAGAGCAAAAGAACATTTGTGAAAATAACCTTCACAGCACAAAATACTTAAAATAATTAAATAACTTCAAAGGGCAACTTTTGTGTAGTAAATGTCAGTAATGGCATTTTTTATCTCTACTGTAATTCACATAATGTATCATATTTTCTTACCATATTTTATATCCTTTTAGTCAGACTGTGGATGTCTATACTACCAATAAAATAACAGACATAGGAGTTATTTTATATGACCAGTGTCTATGCAAACAATGAATAATAAAGCACTATAATTTAGATGCTTAGGGTTCTTTCATCTTTAAGAATTCAGGCACTATTCCTCCCAAGTTTTAATCTACTGAGATTTGTAACCTGTCTCAGTTATAGAAAAGGACAAGGAGCCACACCACACTCTGGAGAGCCAAGAACTTGTATTTATAGAAAAGAGATTAGTATATAAAACCCATTAAGATTCACAGTACCATTTTTTGTTTGAAATCTCACTCCTACTGAATTCACTATTTTATTTGGTTCCTATTTAACAGGCATTTATATAGTGCTGTGTTCTAGGCTCTGTGTTTTATTAAAGGGTAATTTACTTAGCCACTATTCTAACATTTGATGGTTATAACTTAATATTTAATATGTATATAGTATAAATTGTGTTTCCTTCCTGAACTTCACAAATAAATCTTTCTATAAATTAAACACTGTTGACTATCACTGACATTTATTTTTCTGCATATAAGGACATGAAAAATCTGTGGTTAGAATATTACCATATTACTCAATACTTTCCATTTCCAGCACCATCTATACTCAATGGTGTTACATGACTATGTAAAATGAAATTGGTAATTTTTAGTGAACAATAACTTGAAATTATGACAGATAATTATCTTATACATTTTTATTTAACCAAATATGCAAACCTCCAACTTCAGAGAGATTAGTAGGAAAATCTTTCCAAATATAATATCATTTGAATCAGCCTCTTGTACAGTCTTAGAAATAGTTATCCATTAGTGCCTGGAAGAAGTAATAACATGATGAGTTTTTGATGAAAAATACTGACTCATTGTAACACATTATATTCTACTGTGGCTCATCATTAACACATAAGATAAAACAGTGATACCTGTTATAGGAGTATTGTCACATTTGTGAAACTGAAAAATGTGTGACCAGATGCCACCCTGATTTGTACATCTAACACACGAAAAATCATTTTTAGGTAGCTATTACATGCAAAGCATTACCTGAAATCTTGACTGCTCCTTTTAACAAATATGTTGGGATAAATACATTATAATGGGCCACCTCATTTGTTCTACCAACTAGATTACACAAGAGAATTGGCAGTATTATGTGGAATGTCTATTCCCTGGTCCTAGGTGTTTCCTTCCAGATAAAGAATGGCCTACTCTCTACTTCCAGGGGAGGGGCAACATACCTGACAGACCATTTTGAAAGAATAAATTTGGCATATATAAGTCAACGTCTTTTCTTTATAGACCAAGTTTCTCCTGGAGAGCACTCCAAATTCTGTTCTGCCTTTCCAGGAGAGGTGTGTCCAACCCTGTATTGCCTGGGAACAGGGAAATAAATTTAATTTTGGAGTTTAGTATTGGGAAATCCCATGCCTGAAGATTCTCCAGTATACAGTCTTTTAGGAATAAAGGTGGTATTTTGGTCACCAATTTCTGCCTTATTTCTTTCTTTATTTAAAACATAGGCTGAGAAAAGGGGTGCTTCTTCTTGGGCCTCTTAGGGGACATAAGAAGTGGTGAGAAGACATAAGAAGTGGTGAGAAGAACCAAATAGTCTACAAAATGAGAAAAGACAATCACCTAGACACTAACCAGCATTTTCATGAGTTCCAACTTTCATTCTCTTGCAAACTACCTATGTTGTTTGAAGTTACAATGAAGAGATTCAAAGAACTTAATCAAGTATAAAGTAGGCAAACCAGCACGTTTAACCAAACCTCAAAGCAAAGGTGATTTTAGCCATCAACAGACCTGAGAAGCCAAATGGAATGCAGTAATGAGGCTGCTATGCTAACATAAGAACCAAATTCACCAAATGTGTCACTCTATTGTAATGCTTTTGCCTTACAAAAGTATACAGATATTTAAATTATTCCGTATAATTAAACCAAAAGCACAAACAAGGGCTACATTTATCTATATCTTAATTTCACATAACATTCTCTTTTCTTTCACTAAGTCACCAGGGATGGCTTACTTCCTAATGTATCCTTAAATTCGATTTTTAAAAACCTAGAAATAATTACAATTTAATTACTTCTCCAATTTCTAATGTTATGTCCCTTTCTATTTAGAGAACCCATTGTACACGTATTGCCTTCTAATACCAAAAGACACAGAGAGAGAGAGAATGACAGACAGAGGCAAAGAGAGGCAGAGACAGAAAGAGAGACTACACAAGTGTTAAGAGAAATGACAGTTTGCAAGACATATCTGATTCACTGGTTAAATCCAAGGAGTCCTTGTTGTGCTTTTTGCTAGTTCTGCTGACAAGAAGGTGCCCTAAGGTGGGCAATTTACATGGAGGTTTAATTTGGAGAAAGGAAACTTTAGGACTTTTATGGTAGAGTTCAGGAAGAAAGTCCACTTTTAGAGTTTGACAGTGGACATTTGGGAGACCTGGTAAAAATAAGAAACTGCCAAACAGAGGTAGAAATGAAGAATTCACCAACACGGAAAGTCAGTGAATGGAAAGAATGTCAGCTGAGCAAATGGGGGAATGCATTTATTCAATGAATATTCATTGTTGACGATGCAGAACCTAACCTTAACTGCAGTTATGAACATAAAACTTTTCCTTCTCTCAGGAAACTTGACATTTAGTTGAGAAGATGAGATACATAGAAACAAAAAGGTAAATAGCATTAAAACAAGATGTGATTAACAATGGAGTTGTATAGCAAATTTAATATATGAGAATAGAGAAAATCAGAAGGATGGAAGAAAGAGAAGGTGGAAACAATAAAACTTTTACTGAGCTCTTCTTCTTTGCAAAGGTCTGTCACATAATATTTCAAATCTCAAAATAAGCAACTAAGTATAATTGCCCCCATTTTGTAGATGAGAGAGTAGAGGCTCAGAGAGATTACTTGATTTCTCTAAGGTCGCACAGCTTAGTGGGATATCTAGGATTTAAATCTAGATCTATCAGACTCCAAATCTTATTCTCTCTCTACCAAGTACTAATAAAAAAAAATGTAAAGGAAACTGAGCACTGGAAAACAAGCAAAACACTTTCCTTCATTCACCAAATATTAATTGACTCTCTGAGTATATGCATGTTCTGGGGAAAAATAAGCAGAAAGAAAAATAAGCAGAAAGAAAAATATTTTTCTACATTTTTGAAGCTTCTAGGCTAAAGATGGGTGGGTGGATAAGACAGATAGAGACAAACCAACAAATAATGCAGAGCTTAGTAAGAAAAGTGCCAAAGAAAAATAAGAAAATGCCATGGGCTCAGATAAGAAAAGATCACATTATTTTAAGAGCATCAATAGGGCCACATTAGGAAACACAGAAGGGTAGACAAGTTTATAAGAACGGGAACCAGCTACTCCAGTTATATATGATAAATGAGTAAAAGTGTAGAAGTGGAAAGCACGATGCAGATCAAGAACTAACAAAAAGCAGGAGTGTGACTGAAGTGTAAGACACAGGGAGGGAACCACAGGAGAGTGACAGACTTCAAATATTTGGCTAAGATATTATACTTAATTTTGAGCATAACAAACAACTAGATAGTCAAGCAGAGAAGAGATACTCTCTGAATTATCCTTTACAGGAAGTAATCCACATTTTAAAGGATGGATTTTAAAATGCTTCTGAAATAGTACAGTTAAAAGCAATTCAGAGCCAGGTGTGGTGGTGCACCTGTAGTGCCAGCCACTCAGGAGGCTGAGGCAGGGGGATCACTCCTTGAGCCCCAGGAGTTTGAGGCTGCAGTGAGTTGTGATCATGCCACTCCACTCCAGCCTGGGCAAAAGAGTGACATCCTGTCAAAAAAAAAAAAGCACTCTAGGTTTGAACTGGTATGACAAAAAGTAATTTTTTTGAGATGGAGTCTCGCTCTGTCGCCCACACTGGAGCACAATCGCGCAATCTTGGCTCACTGCAACCTCTGCCTCCTGGGTTCAAGTGATTCTCCCGGCTCAGTCTCCAGAGTAGCTAGGACTACAGGTGCCCGCCACTACACCCGGCTAATTTTTTGTATTTTTAGTAGAGACGGGGTTTCACGGTGTTAGCCAGGATGGTCTCTATCTCCTGATCTCGTGATCCGCCCACCTCGGCCTCCCAAAGTGCTGGCATTACAGGCATGAGCCACCGCGCCTGACCAACAAAAAATAATTTTTAAAGAGAGGAGTGCAAAGACGTTTTAGAGATAAAATCTATAAAATTTGGTAGCTGTTATCCTGTTGAGAGAGAGGTCAGAGAGCAACTTCAGTGTTTGAAACTCAGGAAACTGGGGAAATGGGAAAGCCAATAAAAAAGGAGAGGTTGTAGAGATTAACTACTGACATGGGTTGTGCCACAGGGAGAAGATTGAGTCTGGATTTTCATTAAAGTAACAGAATGAAGAGGTCCTAGAGGGAGATGAAAATATCATGAGTGATGCTGGACCTAGAGATATAAATACTAACTGCATCAATTTAGAGCTGATCAGTTAATTCTTGAGAATAAAGTCACCAAAAGAAAGAACATACAAATCAAAACCACAATGAGATATCACCTCACATCTGTCAGAATGGCAATTAACAACAAGAAAAAGTATTGGAAAGGATGTGGAGAAACTGGAATCCTTACACACTATTGACAAGAATGCAAAATGGTGCCACCACTGTGTCAGTGTGGAGGTTTCTCAAAAAATTAAAAATAGATACCATATGATCTAGCTATTGAATTTCCAGATATTTATCCAAAAGAACTGAAATCAGGATCTCAAAGTGATATCTGCATCCCCATGTTCATTGCAGTTTCAACAGCCAAGCTATATAAATAAACTAAATGTCCACAGACAGATAAATTGATAAAGAAAATGTGGAATATACACACACAATGATACAGTATTCAGCCTTAATAAAGAAGGAAATCCTGCCATATGGGACAGCATGAATGAACCTTCAGGACATTATGCCAGGTGAAACAAGCCAGTCACAAGAGAACAAAGACAGCATGATTCCACTTATATGAAGTATCTAAAACAGTCAAATGCACGGAACAGAGAGTACAATGGTGGATGCCTGGCTCTGGCAGGAGGGGGAAATAGGGAATTACCAATCGATGGGCAGACAGTTCCAGTTAAACAAGATGAATAAGCCCTTGACATGTGCCGTACAACGCTGTACCTAGAGTCAACAATAACGTATTGTTATGACATTATTACTTACAAATTTGTTAAGAGGGTATACTTCATGTCCAGTGTTATTACCATAATAAAATAAAAATTGTAAAAAGAGAATGCATGTGACGAGGAGAAAAGGAGAAGCAAGAATGAAGGGCTGGAGACACAACACCGAAGTTTTTGAACTAAGGAAGCAGCTCTCTTATGTAGCTCACTTAATACTTGTAGGAAACTGGAAATTAAAGAAGAGCCAATAAAGGAGACCAAAAAAGCAGAGTATATAGCAGATAATTTTCATTATGGAAATCAAATGAGAAAACTTCAAGTGCAGTTACAGTATCAAATTGTACAGAGATTAGAGAATTAAGACAGAAAAGAGGATTTGCTGTGTGATGGTCAATTGAGATTAAAGAAAGTATTTTCAGAGGCATGGTGAGAATATTAAAATGCTTTTGAGTGTTGGTAGGGCAGACAGCTGTGGAACTCAGTAGACTGCAGGATAATTCCCAGTGTTCAAGAGGCAGGCATAGAGCTAAGGGCTAACAAGACCCACTGGAAGCATCTGTACAAAGGAAGCATCAAATTAATGTGTTTTAAAAAAGAAAAATAAATTCAAAGAAAAGGTCTACAGCCAAGCAAGCATTTATCTTGAAAAATAAAATCAGAAGTAGTTTCTAATTGGTTAATTATCTATGCAGTTAGACAAAGCTATCCAAAAGGATTAGCATGGTGAAATAACCTTTTGTTTAGGCGGTGATTCTCAAGTGAGATTGGCTATTAACCTTTGTAAACTTTGCTGTTAACCTTGGCAAGAACTGGGTGACAAGTTAAAAAAGAGAAGTCAAAAAACTTATTCAAAACCCCTGCAAGAGATGTTCTAAAAAAGAGACAAAAAATTATGATTGCTGATGACATAAAAATAGCCATCAACTTTAATCAGACTAGACCAGATGGAGCCTGCATATACAAAAAGTGTACTGTCGCTAATTATATTAAGAAAAAAAGAAATGCTCCAGGCAAGGACAGAATGACGTCCCCCTTGTAACAGCTATAATCACAGCACTCTGCAGGCAGTCTGCAGCACCATGTAGGCTATATTTTTGTCAAATAATGTGAGCATGTCTGACAGTTATGTTCTATCTCAGGCTGTGTCCTTGATGATAAGAGTGTTCTCACGGAGCAGAAATAGAAACTGAAGGATTTCCCCATCTACCAGAGAATAACCTTAGGAAATCAATCTAGCAAACTAGTAAAGATGACTCAATGCCATAGACCAAGTGACTAGAATAGAGATCAAGTCTTTCTATAGAAACCTAAATCAACTTCAACTGGCAAAAGTCTAAAAAAGTATAACCCAAGTCTGTGCAAGACAGTGATAGGACAAGGGGATTGTGAGGTCACTTATTCCAGCTCCCATCTTCTGTGAGTTTATAAATCCTCATAAAAATGTTTGCCTTTTGCTTGACAAAAATCTTTAAAAGAATCTTAAAATTAGACACATATAAAAGAATTGGTTTGAAAATTCAGGTAAGAATTATGAACCCCAATATTGCAGACCAATAAATTTTACTGGCCGGGCACAGTGGCTCAAGCCTGTAACCCCAGCACTTTGGGAGGCCGAGACGGGTGGATCACGAGGTCAGGAGATCGAGACCATCCTGGCTAACACTGTGAAACCCCGTCTCTACTAAAAAATACAAAAAAACTAGCCAGGCGAGGTGGCGGGCGCCTGTAGTCCCAGCTACTCCGGAGGCTGAGGCAGGAGAATGGCATAAACCCAGGAGGCGGAGCTTGCAGTGAGCTGAGATCCGGCCACTGCACTCCAGCCCGGGGGACAGAGCGAGACTCCGTCTAAATAAATAAATAAATAAATAAATAAATAAATAAATAAATAATTTTACCAAAAGCTAAAAATGTTTATGTTTATGATATGCATAATAGGTAAAAGTGAGGGCTTGGGAGACAGATGGCTGAGGCTTAATTCCTGGTTTTGCCACTGCCCACTGGGGTTACATAACTTCCCTCTGCTTCTGGTTATATGTAAAATGAGGGTAATAACAGTAACAGATTGCTGTGAAGATTACATTGTGACTTACATAAATCACTTACTAAAGTACCCTGACACAGGGCATGCACTCAAGGTAAGTTAGTATTCTTAGAGACAAGATCTTGCAGCCTCAAACTACTGAGCTCAAGAGATCCTCCTGCTTTGGTCTCTTGAACAGCTAGGACTACAGGCTCGGCGATCCTCCTGCTTTGGTCTCTTGAACAGCTAGGACTACAGGCTCGCGCCACTACACCAGGCTAATTTTTTTTTTTTTTTTTTTTTTTTGTAGAGATGAGTCTCTCGCTGTTGCCCAGGCTGGTCTCAAACTCCTGATCTCAAGCAATCTTCCCACCTTGGCCTCCAAAAGTGTTGGAATTACAGGCATGAGCCACTGTGCCAAGCCATAGTACTATTATTGTATCACTATATCAATAAATCAGATTTGATCTCTGCATGTAACTCATCACATCTAAAACTGGGCATAGGAAGGTCGTAAATAAATGGTTAAGGTAACTAATGGCTTCAGGTAATCTGATTATGCTCTAGGAGGCTGCAACCTTAACATGAATCTGACTGTGGCAGGGAAGGAGGATGGACCACTGGGAGGAGTAGAGAGGGGAGTACAGGCTCTAACAGTAAGACTGTTAACATCAGAGAAGAAGCCTAGATCTACTTCACACCAACAAAAAACCAGAAACAGTCAGAGGTTCCATCAAATATATCTATCTGGCTTATGTTTAGCCCTTTCAACTCCTAGGATGAAAGAGGAAAACTTCGAGATACCATTTAATTTTTTTTTTTTTTTTTTTTTTTTGAGATGGAGTCTCGCTCTGTCACCCAGGCTGGAGTGCAGTGGTGCAATCTCAGCTCACTGCAGGCTCCACCTCCCGGGTTCACACCATTCTCCTGCCTCAGCCTCTCGAGTAGCTGAGACTACGGGCGCACACCACCACGCCCAGCTAATTTTTTTGTATTTTTAGTAGAGACGGGGTTTCACCATATTAGCCAGGATGGTCTCGATCTCCTGACCTCGTGATTCACCCGCCTCAGCCTCCCAAAGTGGTCATTTAATTTCTTAGTCCCAGTAGCTAAAGAGAGAACACCATCAGGACTCACATCAGTTTCACACTCCAGCAACAGTAATGCAACAACTCTTCATTGTGTTTGTCCTTCTGACAACGTTCAAAGATCTATGGACTAAGATGTCCACATCAGAGTGATATAAGTAGTAAAATAAAAGGCAGCATCCTGTGAACATCCTAAATGTTCAACTAAATATGGTGGTATGATAAAGAGATAAAATCATGCAGCCATTAAGATGTGCTTATACATGATACTGAATAACCTAGAAGGGGTAGAATCATTATAAATATTGAATACACAGAATAAATTCAGTTTTATAAACACATATACATAAGAAAACATGCCAAAACGTTAATGGTGGTGTTCTCAAGATGACAGATTACTAGAGAATTTTTTCTTCTTTGAACTTTGCTACATTTTCTAAATTCCACACAATGTTCCTGTTTTAGTTTATAATTTAAACAACATTTTGAAGAAAATAAAGAGGTTACCATGGCTGGCATTAAGTCACTGAGAAATATTTGTCAATGAAGAACAAAGAGTTGGAACCGGGAATCCCTCCCCTCTCTCCATTCCATTTCCCCTTCTAACATTCTCCCTCCATGCCTCCCCTCTTCTGTTGGGTTTGAAGGTGGTTCAAAATGTGGCTGGGAAAAGAAGAATGACTTAGTAGCAGCTATGAATTTATCCCCCACTTTTTTCTTGCCCAACCATCACCCTCTCCCTGCCACTATTTACCATAATGGCCACAGCAGCCCTTTTGCTACATCAGACAAGAGAGTTGTTAGAGTGGGGTTGGGGGTGAGGTTGAGGGGGGTGCTGAAGCTGCAATATCTCCAACAGTGGCAGTGAAATGTGGTCACAGCCTCCCATCTTAAAAATAAAAATAAAAAAAGTGTTCCCTTACCCTTGCCTCCTCCTCTAGTTTGAAGACTCAGTAAACACCACTAGATTTTTTGTTCCTTTTTATTTCTCTCTTTCTTTCTTCCCTCCTTCTTTCCTTCTTCCCCTCCTTTCTTTTTCTTCCTCTTTTTTAATAATAGAAACAAGCCTTCTCTATTCTCCTAGGCATCACCTGAGCAGGCCTTCAAATTAGACAATTCTAGAGCTAGGAGATAGTCCCTGGCCTAGGACTAAGTGCAATAAACCCTTCTGTGACCAAGCAATAGTATTTAGCTATGCAAAGTTGGTCACCGAAGGGGATGAAGATCAGTTTGTATAAGAAGCACTGATATTTGAAAGTAAGGAAAGTTACAGGTGTGGACTGGACAAGGTCAAGCGGCAAGAAAGGGTAATGAAGCTCTAGAAATAAAATAACCTTGAGGCAAGAAGAACTATGACTGAGGAACTAGACTCAAGACAGGAAGTCCAAGATCCACAGAGGAGGGTTAATTCCTGTCTGCCCCTCTGTTTCCAGGCACCTGGCACGATGCTTAGATCCTAAGAGGTAATGACTCACCATGGGAATATTAACTGAAGGAGAAGTCTAAGTGTGGAGTGCCTTTGGTAAATGTCACTGAGGAGTGCCCAAACCTCCCTCCAAGGAGTATGGGTAAGACCTAGACTTTGAGAACCTGGATGTCTGTATGCCTGGAAAGGACTAACACTCAATACTGACACCATGTGGAAGCAAAGGAGAAATGGCAGTAACACTGTTTAAACATCAGTGCTTTCCCCTGGGGAAAGAAAGCATCCAGATTTTTCTCTCACAGTATAAGCTTCAGGGGTTCTTGGGCAAATTAAGATGAAAAGAAATCCCAGGAAGATATGAGACCTTCTGATATGCAGATTTACAGTGAGTCTTAATATAAATTTGCTGAAGGAGGGGGAACCAGAACTTATACCACTGAATATTACAGAACTATTAATAAATACTACACTATGAACAAAATCAAATACCATCAATCTCTACCCTCTGAAGGTTTCAGCTTCCTCTCCCTTTGATCCCAAAGCTTCCATATACCCAAATGCTTTTTGGTCAGCTCCTCAACCCAAAATTCAATTTATTTCATGAATGAAAGACAGGAGAATAAAGAGCAGGCACAGCTACCATGAAATCTCATCAGTCTGACTTCTTTTATATGCAGACGCATCAGTCAGGGACAGTAAAAGTAACCCATTGTTCCCCACTGTCTTTTTCCCCCATCCCCTCTACCACGCATTCAACTGAAGGCTGAAAGCTCCATTTGCAGGGCCTGTGTCTGCCTTGTTCTTCACTGAATTCCCGGCGCGGTGTTTGGGACATTGAAGGAGCACCACGAATATTTGCGAAATGAATTAGCTCATTCAATTGCCAGATCAGACTTAGCTCAGGGATAAAGAAGAATGAAATGTGATCACAATCTAGGGGAAGACTGAGGAGTGGTTTCATTAGAGCTAAGTTTCTTAGGAGACCTGCAGGTCTGAAAAAGGAAGTAAGCAATAACAGAAGGAAGAGAAGCAAAGCCAAAGCAGAAACAGAGAAAGTTTAGTAACTCAAGTTTTTCCCCATAGATGAATATTCCTAGCACAAAGCCTTCAAGCACATCCCCTCCTGAACCCGTTGCAGGTCCCCCGACTCTCGCATGCATTGGTATACATGGGGTTGTAGGATCATGGTTTCCATTTAATTGACTAGAGTTAGCCAAAGACTTCTCCTGTGATACTTTCTCTACCCTCAGATGCACCAGAGGAAATATGGAAAGGATAAAGCATTTGTATCTTTCACATCTGGGTATTTACACCTAATATCCCAAAAACATATAAGAGAACTAAATCGGGTCGGGCGCGGTGGCTCACGCCTGTAATCCCAGCACTTTGGGAGGCCAAGACAGGTGAATCACGAGGTCAGGAGATCCAGACCATCCTGGCTAACACGGTGAAACCCCGTCTCTACTAAAAATACAAAAAATTAGCCGGGTGCGGTGGCAGGCGCCTGTAGTCCCAGCTACACGTGAGGCTGAGGCAGGAGAATGGCGTGAACCCGGGAGGCTGAGCTTGCAGTGAGCCAAGATTGCGCCACGCACTCCACCCTGGGCGACAGAGCAAGGCTCCGTCTCAAAAAAAAAAAAAGGGGGGGGGGGAACTAAACCAATTAAAATACATCAATATAAATGGAAAAGCCCATGAGAACTGTTGTCCTACTTGACAAGATATAGTTAATATTTGGTCACGTGTAATACTTCTATTCTCTGTAAACATAAATTATGTTTCTGTAAACATAACTTTAAAAATAAAACATATCTCATATTCTGCCATGATGAAAGCGAACAAAGTGAATAATTAAAAGATGACAAAATTTTCCTTTACTCTTTTATTAAATCATGTTGTGTGATTCTGTGCCTTGCGTAAATCCAATTTGGATTGATTTTCTAGAGATAATATAATGCATACTGTAAAAGCAACTGTCACACAGTGAGAAAAATAGGAATGACTCATAAACTCAGAGAACAATTGGATGTTAGATTTAAATAGAATATCAGTTGGACATGGTCTGCTTCTCCTCTCCCTGTCCCCAGTTTCTCTGGGATGTCACTCAGATAGCCCCAGCCCTCTATCAGGCAAAAACAGTCCCTCTCTGTTAGTTCCCTTTCCTTCAGGTAAATAGGATCTTTTATCCCATAACATGACAGGACAGATGCCTAATACAAACTTTATTAATCCATATGAATATGTAGACAGTAAGAAGTTCAAAATATGATTATAAAACAATGACTTGTTACTAGACATTGCTTCAAGCAATGTTTATTAAATATGAGGCACTTTCCTGGGGTGAAGAATGAAGCAGATCCAGCAGCTATATTCAAGGATTTAGAGCTTGGTAGGTATGTCTTTAAAGCCAGGCTTCCTACCTGGAGTCCAAGGACCCATAGACAGTCCATGAATGAGCTTCCAGATGTGTTTACATGTTGGTATGTGCATCTGGCAGGGCTGTATGTTCAACAGGTATCAAATACTCAAAAGAATTGGTGGCCCTAACGAAGTTAAGAATCACTGCCTTGAGGCTTATAAAGTATTCCACTTCTCAAAACAGTTCCAGATGCTCAAAACATTTTTTTGAACTTTTCCTTTGGAATGTTTCAAAGCCTAGGATACCTTTCGTGAATAATCTCAATAATGACAAGCCTTCCTTGGAGGAGGACTCCAGTTTTTAAAGTCATGCAAAAACATGGCAGACAGATACAATAGGAAGATGCCTAAATTGTGTAGTTCATTTTTGGAGAAAATGAATATAACTTAATGGGACTATTTTTGGGGGGTACATGCATTAAAGATTAAACATATATTAATTGAAAATCACATGGAAAAGCACCAATAAAAACATCAGTACTTTAAGGATTATATTGGTGGAAAAAAAGACATATTTTTATTTTTTCATTCATTAAACACATATTTATTGAGTGTGTAATATGTACCAGGCACTCTTAAAAGTGCCAAGGATATACGAGTTAACAAAACAGAGAAAAATCCCTGCCCACATGCAGCTTTCATTCTGCCATGTTTTTTTTTTTTTTTTTTTGGGACAGCGTCTCACTCCCTTGCCCAGGTTGAAGGGCAGTGGTAAAATCTCGGCTCACTGCAACCTCTGTCATCCAGGTTCAAGTGATCCTCCTGCCTCAGCCTTCTGAGTTGCTAGGATTACAGGCATGCACCATGCCCGGCTAATTTTTGTATTTTTTGTAGAGATGAGGTTTCACCATGTTGGCCAGGCTGGTCTCGAACTCCAGACCTCAAGTGATCCACCCACCTTGGCCTCCCAAAGTGCTGCGATCACAGCCATGAGCCATTGCACTAGGTCTCATTCTGCCATCTTTGTTTAACAATTGAATTCATCTAACATGTATTGCACAGCTATGAATGTGTTAATAAAAATAAAATAGAAAAAATAAAGTAGGAGTTTAAAAAGTATGTTATAGAGAAAATAATGTTTGGGTAGAAAATTATTGATGGCAAAATACAATGTATGTTTAGCATGCTGGTATAAATATTGGTTAAAATGAACAGAACTATTATAACCAAAACATACAAATAAATAGTAATGATATTAAGTACTTGACAATTCTTAGAGAATACACAGTATACTTTTAAACTATATTTACTCATGTGATCTAAGCAAAAGCTACAGAAAGATTTGGGGGATTTGGGAGCGCAGGATCACAATATAGAGGAAACAGAAAATAAGGATGTCATCAGACTCAGGAGTTTGCTTGCTCCCTTCTCTAAAAATATAAAGATATGCCACATCCAGAAATTCATAGAAAAGGAAGTTCTTGCTCCAAGCCTAAATCACTTTCCTAAATTAAGTGAGCAAATAGTCTCCATCCTTCTCTAATCTGAACTCTTCAGGTTATTTCTAACACTCTCAAGCTGCAGATCAAAGAGCGCAGAAATACAACTTTCTGGTATTATCCATTATGGTTTTAAAAGTCTATGTGAAAACGCAAATAAATAAATATTAAAAATAAATAAGTAAAGTCTAAGTTAATTGATTAACAGTTAATATAATCTAATGGGAGAATGTCTTGAGTCATGGGGTCTGCCAGGAGAGGAAGGGTGACCATCTTCTGGTCCCCACTCCCCATCAAGATTGTTCATCACCCCTCCCATTGGGTGCCTAGAAAATGCAGATGAGTGCATACTGGGAATAAGAGAATGAATAGAAAAAAATCCTCAAATATTCTAAATTAGTACTAAGAAACTCATCTGATGCCTTGCAACTGCAGCTGCCCTTTCGAAGCTTTCTCTGCATAACTTAAGGGGAACTAGAAATATTCAGGATAAGGCACACATACACAGGCACACACAGGCTCAAAAACAATTTCTTTTTTTGAGACAGAGTTTTGCTCTTGTTGCTCTTGTTGCCCAGGGTGGAGTGCAATAGTATGATCTCAGCTCACTGCAACCTCTGCCTCCTGGGTTCAAGTGATTCTCTTGCCTCAGCCTCCCAAGTAGCTAGAATTACAGGCACCCACCACCACACCCAGCTAATTTTGTATTTTCAGTAGAGACAGTGTTTCTCCATGTTGGTTAGGCTGGTCTCGAACTCCCGACCTCAGGTGATCCACCTGCCTTGGCCTCTCAAAGTGCTGGGATTACAGGTATGAGCCACCACGCACGGCCAAAAACAGATCTTTTGACAAGCAAATGTTGATGAAATTGCTATTTTGGAGTGAAGAAACTGGAACAACAAGGGACTAAACTGCTTGGTATAACAATGTAAAAAAGTTTTCTTGGGTAAGGAGAATATTAGTTCTATAACTGATTTCTCTTCTTCAGATGTAAATGTTTAGGACCAGGGAAATGGAAGCCAGGCACCAACCTGGGAGTGATAAACAATCAACGGATCAATGTAGTGCTACTGAGTGCATAAAGGAGTCGCCAAGGCAGGCTGCACTTGCTCAACCACTCTTGGTGGTAGAAAAATTACAAAAGACAGGATTCTTTTTCCAGAAGAGCTGGCTGGGGCCTCAGGAGAAAGACTGCTTTGTGAAAGGGCCTGATGAAAGGTCTAGGATTGGGGATATTAAAATGTAAATGGATATTAAAAGTTAAATAGAATTTAAAACACGAATATCATTAGGAATCTTTTTGTCTGTTTGTTTTAAAAGAAAGGGTCTTGCTCTGTCCCCTAGGCTGGAGTGCTGTGGTGCCATCATAGCTTACTGTAGCCTTGAACTCCTGGGCTCAAGCGATCCTCCCCCACCAGCCTACAAAGTTCTGGGATTACACGCATAAGCCACTGTGCCTGGCCTAAAAGGTTGTTTTTAAGGAAATACACTTTCTGCTTGTGAACTATTCAATGAATCTGTTTTATTGTATGATTTTGAGGAAATTAAGATATCATTCTTTTTAATTTGTGAACATGTCAAGTTGCTCATGCAAACTGATCTTAGAAAAATCAAAATACTTCTTTTCTTAAATGATACCATCTGGCAAAATGACCAGGCATTCACTTATAACACAATACTCTGTGAATGCATGATCATTAAATATGATAGTGATGAAAGTTAAAGAATTGGGCTTTGTTTCTTTTTGTGGAAGAAAAAGTTAAGCCATCAAAATGATGGCATTTGAGTACATAAAGGAGTCATTGAGGCAGGGTTAAACACTTGCTCAGCCACTCTTCGTGGTAGGAAAATTAGAAAGGACAGGATTCTTGTTCCAAGAGGTCAGATAACCAGATAACCATGGGTAGGCATATAAATGGCCCAGGCTGAGCTGCGCTGCAAGATAAAGTGTTCCTTGGGTTGAATAATCTCCAAGAGAAACAGCTCACTAGCGAAACTCTTTTGTAAAGTGCAGATATATCAAATATTGTAACATTTTCTTTAATGTCAGAGTTACCCTAAACCCACATCTTAGGCTATAAATGCTCCCTTATCACCTGTCTCTTCATCTTATCGTTATCTAAAAAGAAAGCTGCCAACTTCAGTAGGTATTTTTCATATATTCTAACCACTTTTAAATGAAATTGAAAGTAAATTAATGCAACACATAAAAATCATTCTAACAAAATTTTCTGCTGCACTGATATCCCATTTTTTATGTGAGATGACTCATTCTAATATTGTCCTTTAATCTGTATTTTTCTTTATTCTATATTCAGTAAGTCCCTCTTGGACTCAATTGATTTTATATACTCAACACTCGATTTCTTAGAAAAGTTTTTATTGAAACACCAGCAGGAGCAGTAAATAGTAGTGCTTAGTGACCTTTTCCCACCCAGCACTAGAAAAATCAGAATATACTTTTCATAATTTCATGGTATCCACTTTTTTTGGCTTGTACCCAAAAAATATATACAATACTTCTGAAAAGTATATATCATGTACCAAGAGAGGTCTGATAAAATTTTATTCTTTTTCTAAGCATAACTGGACTCTAGAAAATCAAGTAAATTTCAGAAAACTTTAAAACTGGCAAGAGTAAAGTTACTAATGTCACAGCTTAAAAATTCCATCAATATGTCATGAGTTTTCCAGAAAAGGTCAACCAGAAAATAAAGGTCTTCCATGTTTTGGTCTATAATTTTAGGAAAAATAATTTACTTGTAGTATTTACTTTTCTATTTAAAGGTACTGCTGTGCTTTTGTCCTTGTTAAGCTACTCTTGGGTTTTAATCAGTTATCCAGTTTTTTTTAAGATTATGCTGAAATCTTATCTTATTTACTAATATGCAAATAACTATTTTTATTTGATATCATTTGAGTAACTAATGGCTTGTTCTCTAATCTATCCATTTAATGGAAGGGTTAAATAGCACTGAATCTAGGACTGGCTCCTCTGGGTCATCATGTATCCCTCTTACTTCTAAAACATTAATAGTCACCTTTGGGTGATAATACCATGGTCTGTCTGGTTCCAATACCCTCCTACCCCTATCCCTTCTCTCCCCACAGTGGAAGCCACTTAAGCTCTCCTGGATGTTCATTCTTATCTCAGGGTTTGGACCAATAGCATCCTCATGAGAAGGGAACTTTAGCTCAACGTAGAGCTCTAGATATCAAGTCAACCTTGCTATTAGTTCACTTCTGAAAACTGACTCTTTGGCAAAGTTCTAACAACAGGCTTCTGTCTTGTTTTCCTGAAACCAAGTCCCAACTGATCCTCTTGATGTGGTAACTGGGTCTCTTGCTCATTTCCTTCTGTGTCTGGGCCTTTGTTCTGATAAAACCATTATGTCAACTCTCTGGATACCATAAAGTACCTTCCTGAAATAATCTTTCCTCCAGTGTCTACAGTTATGCCCTGGTCCCGACCCATCTCCAGCCTCCCTCACTCAAGGGCATGTCTAGTGCCAACTTCCAGATCCCCTAGATCACTTCTGTTCCAGTTAACACGGTCAGGTCTGACTCCGCCTTACAACATAAGACAACCAGTTGTAAATTCACCAACAGAATGCACAATTGATCAAACGGTATTTTCAGAGATTTATAAACCTATAAAATTTATGTAGGTTGAGTAAGCAAATGTCTTCCCAAATCCATAAAATGTTAATATTATCATTTTCTCTATGTAATATGCCACCATTATCACTGTAGAATAGACCACAAAATGTACACATTTTGTATATTGTTATAAGAAATAGTACAATATTTACTGACTACTAAACCCCATTCTCTCCTAGGCTCTTGAAAAAAAATGTTAGGCAAACAGATGTACACTTTCATGGAATATGTATATTTTACTTTTCTTTTTGAAATAGAGATCTTAAAAATGCCTTCAGGTGCTTCATCTATTCTTCATAATCCTTCTAAAAAGTTGGTTAGTAGCACTGTGATGCTCTGCTCTATGACACATGTAAATAAGTTAAACAGCACCAGTCAGGCATGATGGCTCACGCCTGTAATCCCAGCAATTTGGGAGGCCAAGACAGGTGGATCACTTGAGGTCAGGAGTTCAAGACCAGGCTGACCAACATGGTGAAATCCCGTCTCTACAAAAAATACAAAAATTAGCCAGGTGTGGTAGCCCACGCCTGTAATCCCAGCTACTCAGGAGGCTGAGGCAGGAGAATGGCTTGAACCCAGGAGGCGGAGGTTGCAGTGAGCTGAGATTACGCTACTGCACTCCAGCCTGGGCAATAGAGCAAGACTCCATCTCAAAAACAAAACAAAAAAACAAACAAACAAACAAAGAAAAAACAGGGCAAATGAATGATCTATTGTTGAAAAAGAAAGCATTTGGAGAAAAATAACTCTCATATGTTACTAGCAGAAACATAACTTGTTTCATTCTTTTCAGAAAGCCTTTGCACAATTTGTTTCCAGAGCTTTCTTAAAAGTCAACTCATTTTGACACAATAATTCTCTTTCTAGGAGTCTTTCCAAAAAAAAAAAAATTAGACATTTATTCAAAGATTTATATACAAAGATGTTTCATTTACATCAAAAGAAAAATAGAAACAACCTAAGTAAGCAATGAAGGTTGATTCAATAAATTACAGTATATCTATCTTTGTGATGGGCTATAATACTTAATGAAATCAGGGAAATCCAGAAAAAAAAAATTGTGCTCTGGTTAGTCAACAGTCTTCAAATAGTAGGTGATTTTAATTTTCTTTTCTTTTTTCATTGTTCTTCCTCTCTTCCTCTTCTTCTTCTTTTCTTTCTTTCCCTCCCTCTCTCTCCCTGTCTCTCTCTGTTCTGCGGTTTCCAAATGTTCTATACTAAGTATGCATTGCTCTTTAAATAACCCCTCCCCCAAAAAGAAAGAATTGCAGAGAATGTAAAATAATTTTTTTTTTTTTTTTTTTTTTTTTTTTTTTTGAGACAGAATCTTGTTCTGTCATCCAGGCTGGAGTGCAGTACACAATCTCAGCGCGCTGCAACCTTCACCTCCTGGGTTCAAGTGATTCTCTTTCCTCAGCCTCCTGAGTAGCTGGGATTACACGTACATGCAACCACACCCGGCTAATTTTTGTATTTTTAGTAAAGACAGGGTTTCACCGCATTGGCCAGGCTGATCTCCAACTCCTGACCTTGTGATCCGCCCGCCTCGACCTCCCAAAATGCTGGGATTATAGTTGTAAGCCCCCGTGCCAGGCCAAAAATGGTAAAAAATTTAAGGGTATGAGGGTTTCTTCAGGTATAATAAAGAAAAATCTAATTGATTTCTCTTTTTAATTCCTTAAAAAATTAATGGGTAATTTTCCAAAGAGCTGTGGTCACTGCTGTAACTTCCTAAACTACCTCTGTGTAATAACTGTCCCCATCCTCAGAACACTGTTGCAGCAGATCTCTAAAGCGATGCTAAGGAAAAAGTTAGCAAGCAAATAAACCAAAAACCCCTTTATGCAAGTACCCTATTTAAATACAATATGCTGCAGCAAACTCCGGTGGTCTAATCCCACTAGTAGATTTTTACTGCGGTTTAGAGGATCAGATTTGAGAATAAGCTGAGAAAATAGTTGTGAGTGGGTTCCAAACTTTAAAACTTACCTTCAATTATAAACCACCTTCAATTATAAACCATTAGCAGGAAATGATCATGGATGGTGTGAACACTCACTGAATGCTTACCAATTTTGACCCATTTTACAGTAATACACATACGAGAATAAAATTAGTATATATAAACCTTTATTATAAACCTCTTCAGAGAGAAGAAAAGCAGTTTGCACAAGGTCACATATCTAGGTAGTGGCAAGTCCAGCTCTGTCTGCTTCCAAAGCTCATTTTCTTTCTAATACACTGCTTAAGACTAAAGATCCTGCCAATTCAAAAGAGGACAATTAAAGAGAATGTATGTAAAGTACCTTGCACTGTGGTGGGTATTAGGCAGGTGCTAAATAAATGGTAGTCATTTTATAGTTGCTAAAAGTCAGTGACTTGTGTACATTCTCATTTGAAAAAAGAATAAAAATTGAGGGAAACACACCTGAAATGAATTTCCAACAATCTGTTAATTAAAGTGGCTTACTAAGGAAACAAAGCACAATTCCCCAGGACTCCAATATGCAGAATTCACAATATGGTAAATTACTGTTTATTCAGAATGATCATGATAGGAGGCTGGTTATTATTGCTACTTAAAAATGTATATATGAACTACCAATGTTTTATACTGTACATACAATAAAGCCCCCACCATATACTAAAAATAAGTTTATATTTTTAACAATGAAGAAAGTTCAGAATCTTTTACAAATTATCAACATAAAGTGTCACTGTGGTTTATAAACAGTACTCATCAGTAAAGATTTTCAGTAAAACGAGCCCTAGATAATCCAACTTTCACTACTTTACAAAGTTCATTGCTAATAGGCTACTTTCAACTGGAGCTAAGAAAAATATTTTGGGTTTCATAATTAAACATATTTAGGACCAGACTTCAAGCAATATGAATCTATAGAAAACAGCTACTTTCATGTGGTTAGATTAGGACTTGTATTGAATTTTCAGCAGTATGAAAGGTTCTTGGGCAAGGGCAGCGGTTGTATTCTCAAGATCTTTTTGATCTTGCCATAATGCTTGGTTATCTGCCTATAATATACACTCGATAGAAATCCACTGACAGACTGCTGCTCCATCCCAACTAGAAAATGACTGCTGTCTTTCTTAGCTGAAGAATCTGGAAGTTCTGAAGTCTGTCACATCAGTTACTTTTCAACAACTTATAAGGCCACTTTTGTCTCAGAGCCAATCCCACTGTCGGTAGATCTTCTTAGACTCTCCGGTTCTGTTGCAAATGCTAATGAATCAGTTCAGGAATTGAATTTCAAGAAAAGTGTTATGTAAGAGAAGCACCCTATTACAGTACAACTAACTACTCTGTTGGACACTGTGAAGTAAGTTATTTAACACCGATATCACATGGTGCTCTCAGCCATGGGAAACTGTGTAAGGGACACTATAATAGGTCAATGAGATTAACTCACTCCTGGAACACTGAAGGCGCTTTTTTCCTGTATCGTGGATATCTAAAGTGGATTACAGATGAGATGATAACAGCCTCCCATCCCACAGCCAGATGTAGAATAGGTCTAGAAATGTGAGGTTCAAGTAGGGTCTATTATTAATCTATTCTTAATAGAAAGGTTCTATTCTATATATATTCTATTATTAATCACAATACATTCTGAAATGTATTATTTATTAATATATTATTCATTAATTAATATATCAATCATAATATATATTAATCACAAAATATCTTGAAAGTCCAGCTTGACACTTAAATACCTAAAAGGGCATTAAGATGTCTAGCTAGATTTCTAAGAGAAAAATTACACCATTAACAGGAAATAAAGTCGTAAGAACTCAGATTGATAAGATTAAGAGTGAAGAAGTACTTCAAACATCATCCAAAATCTACAAACTCATCTGGAAGGAACGATAAGGAATTCTGTTTTGAGCTGTTAAGTTTCAGATGCCAATAAGTAAAGAGCAGAAATTAGGAGAGAAGCTAAAACTATGAAGGAAACCGATGTTTGTGTGTCTGTGTGTGTGTTTGTGTCTGTGTGTGTGTTTATACACGTGTGCGTGTGTGTGCGGTACATTAGTCGCATTCATAGACTTGACAGCCAATGCCATGGGAATTAGACACGGGTCATGAGAGAAAAAGCACGGACAAAGAAAATGAAGGCAAAGACCAGGCACAATGGCTCACGCCTGTAATCCCAGCATTTTGGGAGGCAGAAGCCGCAGTGGATCACTTGAGGTCAGGAGTTTGAAACCAGCCTGGCCAACACGGTGAAACCTCACCTCTGCAAAAAAAAATACAAAAATCAGCTGGGCATACCGGCACACGCCTGTGATCCCAGCTATCCAGGAGGCTGAGGCAGGAGAGTCGTTTGAACCCAGAAGGCAGAGGCTACAGTGAGCCGATAAAATGCCACTGCACTCCAGCCAGAGAAACAGAGCAAGGCTCGGTCTCTCAAAAAAGAAAGAAAAATCCGAGCACGGTGGCTCACACCTGTAATTCCAGCACTTTGGGAGGCTGAGGTGGGCAGATCACAAGGTCAAGAGATGGAGACACCATCCTGGCCAACATAGTGAAACCCTATCTCTACTAAAAATACAAAAATTAGCTGGGCCATGGTGGTGCATGCCTGTAGTCCCAGTTACTCAGGAGGCTGAGGCAGGAGAATCACTTGAACCCGGGAGGTGGAAGTTGCAGTGAGCCGAGATCGCGCCATTGTACCTCAGTCCAGAGTCCAGGCAACAATGTGAGACTCTGTCTCAAAAAAAAAAAAAAAAAAAAAAACCTGTTACAAAAGGAAAGTACAGATGGAACTGGAACTGATAGGTGAGAAACGAAATGAAATAATTCAGTACCACAAAAGCCCAAGGAGACATTTCAAGAAAGCAGCTCTCAGCAGGAGTTTAAGAATACAGTGAGAGAATGAAGAAAATGTAGATTGAAAAGACTAAATGTGCAATGTTTTATTCAAAGCATTTTGGGTTGCAAAAGAACACACAATATAGTTCAAGTGAGGGAGAATTTACTTAATAATCATAGAGGCAATCTCATAGAGAAAGAAAAAGTTGTCTTATAGGCACTTGAATCAGGCAACTAGGTCTAGTCATTCTCTCAAAGTTTATATGATGAATCTCATCTTCTCCATTTTTCCTCTTGAGCAGCTTCCCCTTCTTGTGCACCGACCAATATAGTTGCCTGACACAAAAATATATTAAATTATAGGGCAAACACCCACCATAAACTGAAACTTCCTCATCCTAATGCAAACTCAGAAAATATGACAAAATGATAAGCTGCGGGTCAGCAATTGAGTTCACCACCCTCAGGTTATGTGCACATTCCTATCCAGTCAACTGCAGTGAGGGAGGAGTCACATGCTATAACCATGGCCACCAAAGCCTCCAGCAAAGGCCATGGACTGAGAAAAAATTTAAAAAGGATGTACAGGAAGTGTGGACCACAAAAAAATGTGTTTATTTCAGACAACCTAGAAGTGACTGTTATAATTAACTCAATGCTCAAAAACATGGGGGTGCCTACCCTGTACAAGGTGCTATAGACTGAACTCAAACGTTGTGTCTTCCCAAATGTCAGCAGAGTAGGAGACAAAGAATGTTGAGGACAATTTTGTAACTACAAACTATGAACAATATGATAACTGCCATATAAAAGTGATCAGATGACTAGAGGAAATAATGACTTTATAGAGGAGGTGACATTGTTGCTGAGTTCTGAAAAAATGACTAAGATTTCAATAAGAGAAGGAAACAGGGAGATAGGGAAGGAAAAGGCACAATCTAGAAGACACTGTCTCCACTGCTAGGCTGAGAGCCTCCTGAGGGTAAGGAATATTTCCCACGAACCTTTATATCTCCAGTGCTTCATATACCATTGCTGCAAGGTAAGAGCTCAATTAATATTAGTATTTTACTATTAAATATTGTGATGGTCAATACTAAGTGTCAACTTGATTGGACTGAAGGATGCCAAGCATTGTTTCTGGGTGTGTCTTTAAGGGTGCTGCCAAAGGAGACTGACATTTGAGTCAGAGGACTGGGAAAGGCAGTCCCACCCTCAATCTGAATGGGCACCATCCCATCTAATCAGCTGCCAGGGTGGCTAGAATAAAGCAGGCAGGAGAAAATGAAAGAGCAGATTTGCTGAGTCTTCCAGCCTTCATGAGCAAAATTATGAGAAAATTTTTAGCCTGTTCAGAAAACAGTAATATTCAGTACTTGAAGACTGTTGAGACATAAAAGGAAGGATAAGTTTAAAGACGTATTATGTATGTTTAAAGACATATTATATATTTGAATATAAACTAAGCATTAGCATTAGCATGGACCTTTAGCATAGTGTAGGGAATATCACTGCCCTGGAAACAAAGAGACTAAATTATAGCACCAGATCTGACAAAAGTTTCCTTGACCATTTCTCATGTATAAAATGAGACTGGCAAATTTTCTCCACCACTTCAGAAAGCTGTTTTGACACGTAAATTAAATAATGTTATAATAAAGATGGTTCATTCACCTTTGTATTCCCCACAGCACCCATCACAGAACTTTGCCTAGTAAATGTATAATGGCTTTAATTCATTTGTAAACTGTAAAACTATTCAATATAACAAGACACATGCACGCATTTGTTCATTGCAGCACTATTCACAATAGCAAAGCCACAGAAACAACCTAAATGTGCACCAGTGATAGACTGGATAAAGAAAATGTGGTACATATACACCATAGAACACTATGCAGCCATAAAAAAGAACAAGATTATGTCCTTTGCAAGGACATGGATAGAGATGGAGGCCATTATCCTTAGCAAACTTACACAGGAACAGAAAACCAAACACTTCATGTTCTTATTTACAAGCAGGAGCTAAATGATGAGACCACATGGACACATAAAAGGGAACAGCCCACCACACTGGGGTCTTTTGGAGAGTGGAGGGTGGGAGGAGGAAGAGAATCAGGAAAAATAACTAACGGATACTAGGCTTAATATGGGTGATGAAATAATCTGCACAACAAACCCTCATGACACAAGTTTACTTATGTAACAAACCTGCACTTACAGCCCTGAACTTAAAAGTTAAAAAAAGCAAAACGTTCAATCCTCACAATTAATAAACCCATTAGATTTAGTATATATGCAAAAATTGTGTGTTCAACTGAGTTAGTTTTTATTTCTGTATATATTTTCTAAGAATATTGCCACATAAATTCTATTCCAAAAAATGGGCATTGAAAATCTGTGATGTCAATAGCAAAGATGTGGAATCAACCAGAATGTCCACCAATGATAGATGGGATAAAGAAAATGTACATATACACCATGGAATACTATGCAGCCACAAAAAGAATGAGATCATGTCCTTTGCAGGGACATGAATAGAGCCGGGTGCCATTATCCTTAGCAAACTAATGCAGGAACAGAAAATCAAATACCACATGTTCTAGGTGGGAGCTAAATGATGAGAACACATGGACTTACACAGAGGGGAGCAGTTGTACACTGTGGCCTATTGGCGGATGGAGCATGGGAAGGAGAGAAGGAGGAAATATAACTAGTATGTTCTAGGCTTAATACCTGGGTGATGAAATAACCTGTACAACCAACCCCCATGACACATATTTACCTATGTAACAAACCTGCACATCCTGCACTTGTACCCCTGAACTTAAAAGTTAAATTAAAAAAAAAAAAAAAAAGAAAGAAAGAAAAAGAAAATCTGTAATGTGACACTAGGGATGCAAAGATGAACCAGTCACCCTTTTCTCCCTCAAGGAATTTACAATTTAATAAGGGAGATAAGACATCTGTGAAAATACATTTAATACCAACCAACACCTTGAAAATGGAAATGTGAGTGAGGGAGTATGCTGTGGTAGCTGTCTCCAAGGTGGCTGCCATTAATTCCTTCTCTCCCTGTATGTCCACACCATGCTCTTGGCAATGAGCAGAGACTTTCCTTTCACTCTTGAATCTGAGCTGGCCTGTGATTTCAGTGACCGATAGAGTACCATGGAAGTGTTTATGTCAGTTCCAGACCTAACCTTTAAGAGGAATGGCAGCTTCCATCTTGGTCTCCTGGTGGCTTTAAGAAGTTGTCATGCTGAGAAAAGCCAAAGCTCAGCAGGATGAGGTGCCCTGCAGAGATGGAGAAAGGCCAAGAAGCATTGAGGTGCCAAACTTGTGAGTGAAGAGGCCATCCTGAAAATTGATCCTCTAGTCCCAGCTACTTCAGCTGATGACCCATGCATCCGAGTCCTTCATAAATTTCTAACCCACAAAATCACAAGCAAGGTAAAACTGATATTCTAAACCACTCAGTCTGGGTTAGGGTTTTAGGTAGCAATAGATAAGTGAAATACATGGGATGACAGAAGAAAAATTAATTTCAAAGTAGAGAATAGGGAAAGACTCATGAAAAGGTGGTTTTGAAGAACAGGTAACATTTGGATGGAAAAAATGGCTAAAGGGGATTGTGATTTTTCACAAAGAGAATTGAGTATAAAATTAATCATGGAGGTAAGAAAGTCTAGAATATTTAAGTAATGGCCAGAGATTTGGGTTGATTTAAATACGCACTGAAAAAGGCAGAATTTTGAGAAATTTTTAATGGGAATAAGTGCAAGACTGAAACTTAGTTTCAAAAAAATGCCTTGAAGGTATCTTAACTACATACTGTAGCCAACTGAGTGATTTAAGTTTTTAAGCAGTAAAGTGTCATAATATCCTCGCCTCTTCACTGCTCTCACACTAGTTCAAGCCTCCATGATGTCTTAAGACTTCTAGAAAAGCATTTGATTTGTCTCTGTGCTTCCATTCTTGTCCTCTTACAGTTAGTTTTTGACACAGCAACTAATATCATCAATTAAAAATATAAATTAGGTTATGTCCCTTCCTGTCCAAAATGCTCTCAGAATTTTACATTGTACTTAGAATAAAATCCAAACTCCTTATTGTGGCCTCCTAAAAGAGCCAACATAATCTGTTTTTTGCTCATTTTTCCAAATTCATCTCCTTCCACTCTCTACCTTCCACACTGCACTCCAGCTACACTGGCCTTCTTGCTGTTTCTGGAACATCATATCCAGCTCATTTCACCTCTGGGCTTTTCACTTGCTATTCCTTCTGCCTTAAGTCTATGATAAAATCTCACCTTTTCAGACAAGCCTTCCCTGATGACCTTATCTAAAATAGTGCCTACCCCAACCCTTATTCTTTTTCCCATTAAACTGCTTTATTTTATTTCATAATCTTGACTACCATCTGATATTTACTATTCATTTTTCATTTGTCTCTTTATAGTCTATCTTCTCTTATAGATCAAAACATGACAGGATATTATCTATCTTGTTTATCACTGTAGCCCCAGTATCTAAAATAGTGGCTCACGCATTGCAGATTTTCAATAAATACCTCTGGAAGGAAGGAAAGAAGGAAGTCAGATTAAAGCTACATTTCAGGAAGAGTGTACAGAAAATAGTTAACATATCAGGCCTAAGTTGCTGTCCTTAGAAAAGCCTGCTTGCAAAGTTGGCCCTTGGCTGGTATCTGGAAACTTTAATTTGGGGAAGGTTCCTACCATTCCATAATTCCATAAAAGGCTGGTTCCTTGTGCCTAAACTGTTTATACAAACAATATGGCTTACCCTGAACACCTGCTTTCCTTCTGGGAGCCTGGAATTTGGTTACATGACAGGTAGAGGGTGCCTACATGACCAGCCCCCAATAAGAACCCTGGCCAATGAGTCTTTAACAAGTTTTCCTGGTTGGCAACATTTCCTATGTGTTGTCACAATCCCCTGCTGGGGGAATTAAGTGTATCTCATGTGCCTTCACTGGGAAACAATTCTGGAAGTTCATGCCTGATTTCCCCAGGATTTTGCCCCACGTACCTTTTCCCTTAGTTGACTTTCCTTTGGATTCTTTCTCCATAATAAATCTCAGCCATGAGTCCCAATATATGCTGAGGCCTGTGAGCTCTCCTCGTGAGTCATCAAAACTAGGGGTGGTCTTGACCTCCTGATACCAGGAGTATTTTGACAGCAGCTTATAAGGTAGATTTGATGACTAAAGAGGCTAGTTGGGAAAAAGGCTACTGCAATGGTCCAAGAGAGAGATACTGGCAGGGCAGTATAGCAGTGGAGGCAAAAAAAAGATGGATTTTTTAGAAGTATATTTTCCAAGGCCGGGCGCGCTGGCTCAAGCCTGTAATCCCAGCACTTTGGGAGGCCGAGACGGGCGGATCACGAGGTCAGGAGATCGAGACCATCCTGGCTAACACGGTGAAACCCCGTCTCAACTAAAAATACAAAAAAACTAGCCGGGCGAGGTGGCGGGCGCCTGTAGTCCCAGCTACTCTGGAGGCTGAGGCAGGAGAATGGCGTAAACCCGGGAGGTGGAGCTTGCAGTGAGCTGAGATCTGGCCACTGCACTCTAGCCCGGGCGACAGAGCAAGACTCCGTCTCAAAAAAAAAAAAAAAAAAAAGAAGTATATTTTCCAGGGGACAGTTTTGTAAACTTCTAACAAAAGACATTGGATTACAAGAGGTTAAGCAGTAATAGAGAACTAAGGAAGCTGAGAGTAAGTGCAGACTACTTTTAAACAACAGAGGAAAAACATGAGTATAGCAGTTTTAGGGTAGCCTGATTAGGAGAAAATTATTACATAAAATAAGAGGATATGAGTGTTTTCTAGAAAGCAATTAGAAAGCTTAAAAATTCAAGAGGTATTTCCCAAAAGAAATGTTAGAAGATGGCTTAAGAACAGAAATGGAATCTAGAAAAGTTAAGATTGTAAGCTCAATGAGGGCAGGTATTTCTGTGTGTTTTGTTCACTGACATATTCCATGCACCTTGAAGAATACCTAACACATGGTATGCACTCAACAAATACTCATCAAATGGTAAGGGAAAAGGAAGGGCCATTATTTTAAAAGTAGATAAATCCTGAAATGTGGAGGAACAGAACTGAGAGATGTCAGAGATGATTATATCATATCTGTCAGTAAAGTAAGAAGCTAGTGGGTTCCCCTTAAACTGAATAGGAAACATGCATGACCTCCTCTGGGGAAATCATTAGGAAACAATAAGAAAGTAACAAAAATAGGTACTGTTTTTCTGCCAAGATTTCCTCCTTAGGGGAAAAAAAAATGTCAGATGAATTTTTAAAATACTTTTAGAATACACATAACATGACACCTAAGTGAAGTGAGACAAATCAATGTCTTCTTTAAAAGTATTCATAAGAAAATATCCCTTGGGGCTGGACGCGGTGGCTCACCCCTGTAATCCCAGCACTTTGGGAGGCTGAGGCAGGTAGATCACGAGGTCAGGAGTTCGAGACCAACCTGGCCAAGATGGTGAAACCCCATCTCTACTAAAAATACAAAAATTAGCCAGGCAAGGTGGCAGGCACCTGTAATCCCAGTTACTCAGGAGGCTGAGGCAGGAGAATCACTTGAACCCAGGAGGCAGAGGTTGCAGGGAGCCGAGATCAGACACAGAGCCTGGGCGACAAGTTCTATCTGAAAAGACTCTATCTCAAAAAAAAAAAAAAAAAAAAAATTGCGGGGCGGGGTGGTGTGTGCCTGTAGTCCCAGCTACTCTGAAGGCTGAGGCAGGAGAATCGCTTGAATCCAGGAGGCAGAGGTTGCAGTTAGCCAACATTGCGCCACCACACTCCAGCCTGGTCAACAAGAGCGAAACTCCGTCTCAAAAACAGAAGCAAAAAAAAAAAAAGAAAAGAAAATATCCCTTGGATAAATTATTTCTCTAGCCCTAAAAATCTGATGAAAAAGAAAGATTCTACTTTTGTCTTCAAAACCCATCTAGAATGACAGGACATCCAAATGATTCTCATTTGAATGAAGAGAGAAAAGGTACTTTTATACTGCGTGGGGTGAGATTTATTGACAGATTTTCACCAATAGTCTTACAGTCCAGACCAAAGTACAATGTCAACCTAACCCAGAAGTTGCAAAAAGAATTGTTAACATTTGAAAGGAAAATACCAAAAATTAAATTTCTATTTATTTTATAACTGCTTCAAAAAGAGAACACTGAAAATAAATCTATATTCCTACATTAAATATTACTTTTCTCCTTTTTATGAGTTACATATTACAGAACATGTCACGAATACTGGGTGGCACTTCCCAAATACCCCTTTCAAGACCAAATGACTGATTTTCCAAGCTGCTGGGAAGACTGTCAGCTGACTGATCTCAACTCTCAGCCCTCGGCCCTCTCCAAGAACTGCCCTTGCCTGAAGAGAGCTATCTCTCCCAAGGTCATACACCATTCCCAAAGCAGCCCTCATCCGATGGCTGATCCATGTGACCGTATAAAAGCCCAAGCCCTCATCCCAACTCAGGCCTACTGTGAAGGACTACTTTAGTTTCAGAGCTCCCTGTGTGGGGCTCGTGGGGACCTTGTTGTGACTGTATTGCAACCAAACTGCTGCCTCTGTCTTATCCTGCTCTGCTTTCTTCCCTTCCCAAGAGCACTCCGCACTGAACTTCCTGCACCTCCTTCTCAGAGTCTGCTACCCAATGAACCTGCAAGAAAGATGCAAGAATCACTCATTGTTCTAAGAATTAAATAAAAACGAAATCTATGTCTTGCTTTTTTCGTAGTTTCAGCAAAGTGGCTATGTCCCTCAACAGTTCTCTTACTTAAAAGTAAATGCAACGTTAGAAAGTTAAAAAGTATAAATCCTACTTTCAAACAAAACTATTTCAACCACACCATTTATTATCTACATCGGGGTCCCCAACCTCTGGGTGGCAGACTGGTATAGGTCCATGGCCTGTTAGGAACTGGACTGCACAGCAAGAGATGAGGGGCTGGAGAGCAAGCATTACTGCCTGAGCTCCACCTCCTGTCAGATCAGTGGCAGCATTAGATTCTCGTAAGAGTGTGAACCCTATTGTGAACTGCACATGTGAGGGATCTAGGTTGTGCGTTCCTTTTAAGAATCCAGGCCAGGCGCAGTGGCTCACGCCTATAATCTCAGCATTTTGGGAGGCCGAAGCAGGTGAATAACTTGAGGTCAGGAGTTCAAGACCAGCCTGACCAACATGGTGAAACTCCATCTTTACTAAAAATACAAAAATTAGCCAGGCATGGTGGCAGGCACCTGTAATCCCAGCTACTTGTGAGGCTGAGGCAGGAGAATTGCTTGAACTCAGGAGGCAGAGGTTGCAGTGAGCCGAGATCATGCCATTACACTCCAGCTTGGGTAACAAGAACAAAACTCAGTCTTGGGGAAAAAAAAAAAAAAAAAGAATCCAATGCCTGATGATCTAAAGTGCAAGTTTCATCCTGCAACCATCTCCTGCTCCCCCAACCCTGGTCACTGAAAAATCTGTCTTCCACAAAATCCACCCCTGGTGCCAAAATCGTTGGGGACCGCTGATCAACATTATCTTGGGCAACTTAATCTCTGATCCTCAGTTTCTTCATGATTTAAAAAAATTATAATAGTATCTATCTGATTAAGTTGTTGTAATGATTAACTAATGTACACAAAAATACACAATAAGGGCTCAATAAATATCACCTCACTTCTCTCCATTCATTATCCATGGGGCATGAGTTCACAATTGCTTTTCCATAAGCAATTCATTTGCATTGATGATGCAAACCCCTAATAACAAAGAGTACACAATTATAAAAGAGTTGTATGGCTAACAGATGGCATATCTGATCAATAAGGTGTGAGAAAGTATTATTCACACTACAGAGAGTCACATACAGAATAGTAAATTACTCTTTACTGAGCATTTACAATATATGAAGTACAATGTGGAGTGTTTTGCATTTTATATTTTCTTTAATCCTCGAAACAATACTGTGAGGTAGGTATTGTGCCTATTGCATAGGTATGAAACTGGTGATGTTCGGAGAAAGTAAATTATTTAAGGTTACACATCTAGTAAGCGGCACAACCAACATCTGAACTTAGTTTTCCTGCACCTAGACTTTGGTATTATACTACAGAACCTCTTTTGCTTTACTTCTCTTCTACAGATTTGCCCCAAATAGAGGCTAACTTTGGCACACCAGCTATACAAAAACACATAGAGCCATCTTAGCTTCCACAGCACAGCACAGAAAGAAGGGATCTGTAACTGCTGTTTTGATCCTCACTATGAAACAAACAAATGGTCTCACCTGCAGCCACATAATTTACTCTTACAGCCACAGCCCCTTTCCTTCCATACCCGGTCCATAAAATTTGTCTTCTCACCACTGTTGTCCTTGAGTAGATTGGTCTTTGTCCGACTACTGAAGCTACCCCAGCCCTCTATCTGATTCTAAATAAGTATAACTTCTGCTGAACTTTCTGCCGTCGTAAGTGTAACTTCTGCTGAAATTTTTTCCATCCAGGCCTTGGCAGTGAGATGCATCAGAGCTGTTGGAGTCAGAGTGCTGGTGTCTTCTACAGTAGGGACCCTTGTCCTGAGATCATATGTCTGCACTGGCTGAAAGGCAAGGTCACAAACCAGACTAAACCCTAAGTAGACTCCAGTTGCACCTTTTAAAGAACATCCTTAGTTTAGTTTCTTGTAAAAGCCCCTAGATATGCTACAATGGTTGTCTTCCAACTGTTTAATTTTTCATGATGCTATTTCAACAACCTGCAATAATTTGTTTTACTCAGTTTTGTGTACATTGCACAAAATAGCAGGAAGAGAAGTACATTCTTCACTTTTAACCTGCATTAATCATTACTCTCCCCAGGGAACAGCTATTTATAAGAATCTCAATAACATTTTCTCCTAGGAAACCTCCTGAGCGCTGGATTCTAGCTTTGTCCCAAGCAGTATTTCTGCTTTTTGCTTTGCGTAAAAATGATAGCAAGTGCAGCCACCCAACCCCTCATTGAAAATAGGTGAGGCCCAGGCCAGGCACAGCGGCACACGCCTGTAATCTCAGCAGTTTGGGAGGCCAAGGCAGACAGATCACTTGAGGTCAGGAGCTCAAAGCCAGCCTTACCAACATGGCAAAACCCCATCTCTACAGAAAAACACAAAAATTAGCTAGGCGTGGTGGTGTGCGCCTGTAGTCCCAGCTACTCCAGAGGCTGAGGCATGAGAATTGCTTGAACCCAGGAGGCAGAAGTACAGTGAGCCGAGATCACACCACGGTATACCAGCCTGGACAACAGAGAGAGACTCTGTCTCCAAAAAATAAAAGAAAATAGGTGAGGCCCATGGACACATAGAGGGGAAATATTCACACTGGGGCCTTTCTGGGGATGGAGGGTGGGAGGACAGAGAGGATCAGGAAAAATAATTAATGGGTACTAGGCTTAATACCTGGCTAATGAAATAATGTGTACAATAACCCCCCTTGACACACATTTACCTATGTCGCAAACCTGCACATCCTGCACATGTACCCCTGAACTTAAAAGTTAAAAAAAAAGAAATGGCTACCTCTCCAGAAAAAAAAAAATTCTCAAACCTATGTCCCCCTCAAATTATTGTTCTGTCTCTTTCCTTGCCTTCAAAGCCCAATTTTTTAAGCTATGCAAGTTGTTTGAATTTGCCTAAGTACTATTTACTCCTGAACCAACTGCAATCTGACTTCCATCCCCCCCACTCCACTAAAATGTCTTTTATAACATCTTAAGTGATCTACATACAAATCTAAGTGACACATCCCAGTCCTTCCCTACTTGACCATTTTGTTATTGTTGTTGTTGAAATACTCTCTTTTCTTAATGCCTACGACACCATACTCTCTTAGATATTTCCTCCATCTCTAGCAATTCTTTTTCCTCTTCTTTGCAGGTACACTGCCCTCTATATGTCTCTTATATTCCTTAGTCCCTGTTCTCCTCTCCCTTTACCTCCTTAGACGTTTTCTTGTCTCCAGGATTTTCCACTATTCATCCTTCTTTCTGCTGCCAAAGTGATCTATACCACCTATCTAAATTATTACTCTACTGCTTAAGAACTTTTAATGCCTCTCTATAGCATATGGGATAGATAATATGATGCACAAAGTTCCCCTATGTCATGGTGACTGCCTTCATCTCTAGCACAACTTATGCTCAATATGCTAGAAATACCTCATTAGCTGTAATTACCTGTGCTCAACATACTGTTTCACACTAAAATGTCTCATACCTGGAATGCTTATTCTCTTGTCCGTACTTAGCTAACTTCTACCTATTCTTTCAAATTAATCTCTTGTAAAACCATCTCCAGGAAGCCTTCCCTGGTTACCTGTAGTTGAACTAAATGTCTGTCTTCTGTATTCTGAGAGCTTCCTGCACATATCTCTATTACTGCTTCTACCGTATTATGGTGAAATTTATTGTATACATAGTTGTCTCTCACACTAAGGTTAAAGCTTTTTTATTTACACTTGGTCTTAGCCAAAAAGGCAAAAAGTAATAAAGTTTCTTTACCTAAAAAAATATAAAGTATACATTTATGCCTAAAAAGAAAACTTCCAAAAATATTAACAGTAGTCATCTCAAAATGGTAAATGATAAGACACTGTTCTTTTTTTTCCTTTTGGCTGCACGTCCTTAATGTTTTACAATGAATTCACATTTGTTTTGTTTTTTTTTTTTTAAAGTTCTTTCTCGTGAAAATAAACTGTAGCTGGGTATCAAAAAAAGAAGAAGAAGAAAAGAAAAAGAAAATAGGGGAGGCCCTTAAATCTTTATGAAAGCAAGAGAACAAAGTTGGGAGGGAAGCTGTACTCCATTCTCTTTGAAGCACTCACGTGTTGACAACAAGCCTACACAGGCACAGGGCATGCTGATCTCAAAACAGTGTCCTTACACAGCCCACCCTGACTAGGACCAATAACACACAAAGCTGAATTGTTCACACCAAAAGAGGTCAGGTGGACACCCTGCTCTCAAGAGACTGTGATTGCTATGAATCCAAGAAGTGTTTGTTTATTGGCTTGCTACCTCACTTTCATAAATGGGATAGGATAGGTGTCTCGGGTAGCGACTATCTGGGGCCTGTATTGCGCAGGCAGTTAGAATAATTTACCAAGACATTTATAAGTAAAGAAAGGCAGATTTATTACAGAAAGCAGAAAGTATGAAAATACGTTGCGAGGGTGCCATGGGCAAGTCAGCAAGAGTGGCGCTGACTGCAAGGAGACAAAGGCTTGCTGGGGATTTTATAGGATGGTGCTTGTGCTGTGTGCTGAAGAGGGCTTTGTGCTGTACTGATAATGCCAAGAATGCAGTGTGCTAACTTGTAGGGTCTGGTGGTAAGCTGAACACTGGAAGACTGTGAGTTATTTGTGCAGGAGGGCTACACGCCCTGGACCAGGAAGAAAGGCAGACTTAAAGCTTATCTGCTTTTTCTTTGGCTTTCCCCTGTTCCCACCAGCCTGAGTCTTTTTCCCTAATTAGGACTCCACAACAGACAAACAAAACAGTAAGAGTGGAGCAAGAATATGGGAGATGGCAGAGATAGCTACTTGGAAGATTCCACTTAAATGAATCCTTCCCAACCAAAAAAAAGCCAATTGTCCTTTTTGGACAGACATGGGATCAAAACCCCTCATCAACAGAAACCTTTACTGGAGGCCATGAAACAAGCATAGATTTCTGGAAATGCTAGACAGAACTGAACAAAAGTTATCACTAAAACAAATACTATACATCTAAAAATATAGTTTTTGGGAAAATGGGTTTGAATGAATTTTTTTATTCCATTGAGAATTTATTTACCTAATAAATAATAAAATATAACAATACATACTATTGAATACACTGATCTAAAAGTATATTACCACATTTCAACTCATGAAAGCATTTTAATTAATAAGCAAAGTCAATATTTTCATACAAGTAAAACAGTCATTTCAGTTCTCTGCTATTAATATGGGTAAATTCTGGCTCCTTTTTTTTTTTTGAGACAGAGTCTTGCTGTGTCGCCCAGGCTGGAATGCAGTGGCGTGATCTCAGCTCACTGCAAGCTCCACCCCCCGGGTTCACGCCATTCTCCTGCCTCCGCCTCCTGACTAGCTGGGACTACAGGCGCCCACCACCACGCCCGGCTAATTTTTTTTTTTTTTTTTTTTTTTGTATTTTTAGTAGAGACGGGGTGTCACCGTGGTCTCTATCTCCTGACCTCATGATCCACCCGCCTCGGCCTCCCAAAGTGCTGGGATTACAGGCGTGAGCCACCGCGCCCGGCCTGGCTCCTTTAACTAATAGAGTAATCCAGTCTTTTTTTTTGTTTGTTTTGTTTTGAGATGGTATCACTCTGTTGCCCAGGCTGGAGTGCAGTGGTGTGATCACAGCTCACTGCAGCCTTGACCTTCTGTGCTCAAGAGAGCCTCTCACCTCAGCTTCCTGAGTAGCTGGACTACAGGCATAAACTATCACAACCAGCCAATTTTTGTTTTTCTTGTAGTGTCAGGGTTTTGCCATGTTGCCAAGCCTGGTCTCAAACTCTTGGGCTCAAGCAATCCTCCCACCTCAGCCTCCCAAAGTGCTGAGATTATAGGCATGAGCCATTACGTCTGGCTATAGGCCACTCTTACTATATTTCCTCCCTTAGAATAGAGTTGGTTAGCTAGCTCCTTGTTTTTTGTTTTTTTGTCTTTCATAAAAAGAAAGAATGGTATTTGTCTTATGTTTTCATCATCTGAATGTTTTTCACATTTTTATAGGTTCCAAAGAAGGTAATATGCATAAATAAAGCACAATTTTAGAAGTGGGCTGCCAGGATCTCTACATTAAAAGGAAATCCAACTGATTCATTCCCTTTTAACCACTCATAACTATTCTTACATCAGCCTGGAAAGGCAATAAGTGGTTTTGGAAATCTCTGTTTAGCTGATTAGCTGAATGTTGGCTCATATTTTAACTGTCTTACTGTTTCTGGTTAATGTAATTCCAAATTATGAGAAATCTATTTTGTTCTCAGTATTTAAGATCTCAGCTATTTCATAGTTATTTTTGGCAGGCTTTGTATATGAAATGCAGTGATGAAAAGATATGACTTAAATAATCATATGTACTATATAATACATCAAGAAGAAACAGAAAAAGACAAGAAATACATGATCCTGAGCCTTTCAACAATGTTTCTCTTTTTAAATGCATGTCTCCAAAATAACTAAAATCACTTCTCGAGAAAATGTAATAGGGCTTATTTATTATACCACTTCTTCCTCATTTATCTAATGAAGCTTACTTGTATATACTAAATAACCTAAACATCCTCAAGTTTTACATTAAAAAGAACAAAAATATAGAACTCTTCTCCTTTTTGTAATGGATACAAAAACCACCATTGGAAACTTTTGGGAAAAATAACCTAAAAACTCCAATAAGAACCTTGCATTTTTAAAAAGCACTCCAAATCAGAATGCTCTTATTATACTGTCTCAATCTTAGCCTTGCATAACTAAGAAAAAGAAGTCCCAGAACTGAGATGAGCTTCAATTATAAAAGATGCTACAAAGAAATAAATATCTTTATTGGTAATCTTAGTTTTTTTCCCTCCAAACATCTGAAATAAATTTTTTACCAATTCCAGAATCTTAAAATCTACATCTGACCATTGAATAAGCTGCTGTGTTCAGTATCTTCCACCAGAAGGTGCCCTCGCCCAAGGAAGAAAACCTCCTTTCCATACACAGCTGAACTCCACAACATTTATGCTCATTGACCTAAACGTACTATAATACATCAAGAAGAAACAGAAAAAGACAAGAAATACACGATCCTGAGCCTTTCAACAATGTTTCTCTTTTTAAATGCATATCTCCAAAATAACTAAAATCACTTCTTGAGAAAATGTAATAGGGCTTATTTATTATAACTCTTCTTCCTCATTTATCTAATGAAGCTTACTTGTATATATTAAAATTTAATCAGCTTTTTAATTTAAAATCAGCTTTTTATAGATGAAATCTCTTAGAGATGAGCAAACTCTTCAGATACTTCTAATGAAATTTTGGATGTGAGACAACAGAAATTAATGCTTGCAGAATGTGCAGACCTCTTTAAACTGTCCTCAAAATCAGGGGTAAAGTGAGGAGTTTGGTAAAGACGGATAAAGGATATAAACATATTTCTATGCCAAGACTGTTTAGAGAAGTACTGTGCAATAGGAATACAATGCAAGCTTCACACAGAATTTTAAATTTTTTAGTAACAACATTTTTAAAGTCTTTTTTTTGGAAAGGGAGTCTCATTCTGTCATCCAGGCTGGAGGGCAGTGGCGCAATCTTGGCTCACTGCAAGCTCCTGGGTTCACGCCATTCTCCTGCCTCAGCCTCCCAAGTAGCTGGGACAACAGGCACTCGCCACCATACCTGGCTAATTTTTTATATTTTTAGTAGAGACGGGGTTTCACCGTGTTAGCCAGGATAGTCTCGATCTCCTGGACTTCGTGATCCCAAAGTGCTGGGATCACAGGCGTGAGCCACTATGCCCGGTCTTTTTTTTGTTTTGTTTCGTTTTTTGTTTTGAGACAGAGTTTTGATCTTGTTGCCCAGCCTGGAGTGCAATGGTGTGATGTCGGTTCACCACAACCTCCGCCTCCTGGGTTCAAGTGATTCTCCTGCCTCAGCCTCCTGAGTAGCTAGGACAACAGGCTTGCACCACCACACCTGGATAATTTTGTAGTTTTAGTAGAGACGGGGTTTCTCCATGTTGGTCAGGCTGGTCTCAAACTCTCAACCTCAGGTGATCCGCCCACCTTGGCCTCCCAAAGTGTTTGGATTATAGGCATGAGCTGCCACACCTGGCCTTAAAGTCTTTAAAGAGTGAAATTGATTTCAATATTTTACCTAATCAAATATATCTAAAATATTATCATTTCAACACATAATCAATATAAAAAGTATTAGTAAAATATCTTACATTTTCTTTGTATTCACTGAACTCCAGCCTGGGTGACAGAGAGTTCTTATGCTTACCGACACAAAGGAATGCACAAATGCTTTTCTCTATATATCATATGAAAAAAATTGGTCTAATTTCCCTTCATCTCTATAATCTTTGGACTCCATAATAACCTACAAACATAAAATAAAATAAATCCTAGCCTTGTTTAATTATACCTGTGTTCCTGATAGCACCAAACATAAAATATATAGGCATATATAATAGACCAAAAATTGCAAGTTCCCATACACATAAGATGAACAGTGAATAGTACATGTCATGTGTATAATAAAATAAACAAGCATTAAAAAGTAGATTTAACAAGCATCTCCTTGTTACTGGTTTTAGAATTCTCTATTTAACCAGCTCTGTGAGTTAGAATTTTCTGAATCACAGGTAACAAGAACATAAAAGGCTTATTTATCATCCACATTCTCTTCTTTCATAATAAATTGTACTTTTACCTGAAGAATGGCAAGTTGATACAAAAATATTCTTAACAAAAATGAAAAGGGTTGACTTATTAGGCCATAAGGTCCTGAAAGCAGACTGGGTTTTATTTTTCTTGTCAAGCAAGAGCACAGTTTAAAAGACAACCTTGTTTCTTTTACAAGATGTGTTTATGAGAGCAGTGAAATACAATCACTTTGAGAAACTGCAGCAGCAAGAGGTCACACCACTCAGGCTCTGTGGAAAATGGCTCAAGGGAGACTGTGTCCGTCTGCAGGGGATTCTTTAGGGACCCCCGCACCCAGTTCCAAGTCACCATTGATTGATGCTGAGCAAAACCGGACTTTTACATTAAGAACTACAGCATGCCCAGGAGGAGCTGGCATTCATCTGCAATTCCTTATACTCCCCAAATTTCTACAAAGCCTCAATGCTTAATTCTGCAAGATAATTTTGAAATTAGACATGAGTAGCTGACAGGATGATTTTTCTTTCTGCACAAGAAAAATAAAAGGAACAAAAATTGAAGTTAGAAAGAAATTTTTTTTTAAGTTATCTAACCATGTAACATGGTTGGTTTTATGTTATTGTATTCAAATAACAGTACATAGTGCAAGTAGTTATGAAAAGTAATAAAAAAGCAAAAGCCACCCTGATAAATAAAACAATGCCTTAGGATAGTGGGTAAATTTATAATTTATAGGAGCCTTTACATCCTCCTATTTGATCTTCATAAATTCATAGAATTGAGGACAGGCATTATTACTTCATTTCATAAATGAGAAAACTAAAGCTCAGAAAATTGCGTACTAAAAGTTGATGAAATAGGGAAGTATGAAAAATGCTGCCTGAAAAATATTAGAGACACTCCAATGACTTGAAGAAAGCTTTAATTTATATTCCTTACAAATGAATTATTTTTCTGTCTGGGTAGAAACAGATTTCCTTCCTAAGGGTCTATTACAGGCTTCATGTAATTTTTTTTCTAGCCAGCTGGAATCACTTTCGATCTCGCTCAAGTGAAGGGAACCTCCTGGAGGCTTAGCAGCATCTTCTGCAGCAATGTGGCTCTTTCTACCAGTACACTCTCAATTATTCAAGATAACACAGGAAGGCCTGGAGATAGATTACTCCAAAGGCAGCAGAAACAAATTAACAGTTAGTTGAATTAGATAAACTTGATTTAAATGAGTGCTTTAAACTTCGCATGCTGATACAACATACATTGATGAAATATGTAGAAAGGAGTTGGGGCTGTCCAAAAATACAGCAAGCAGGCACAGTAGGATGGCTTAGAATCAAACTATGGAGATGACATAGCCCTCATCAGATCCAGAATTAGGAGGAGGCATGACTTGTACCTCTACCTGTAAGCTATACGCATTGATACACTTATCTCATCCAATAGCAAAATATATTTGCATACTACTTTGAGGCCTGCACTGAGAAGACACACAAGTTTGCTTCAAAGAGATATGGCACTCACACTGACCTCACCAACAGGGAGCAATGGAGTTGCATATGCAATTATACACTGAAATATACTGTCGTCACCAATGACTCCACAGAAACTTTTGTTTCTATTTTAGTATTTAATTTCATTGACATTGAAAACAATGTTTTAAACTGTTTTGATGATAAAGTTTTAGAAAACATAATATAAAATCTGCCTTATTCATTAACTTATCACTTATTTATGATCTATGTCAAAATGATAGTTTGATTTTGAATTCTGAGGCTCCCACAGGAATAGAACAATTTCAGTATATGCTTTGATAAAACTGTTCATGTATGTATCCAAAATCTACATATATTAAAAATAATATTGACATATAGGGTTTTCAGATCCCTGATCTGATCATGCTTGACAAACTTACTCACTTATCAGCATTTATGACTAGCATTTATCATTTAACCCAAGTATTACTGGCTAATCAAGTATAAATACAGTATTCCAGGAACTTCTTTCACTAGATATTTTCAATATATCATTGGTACACATTTATGAATGACTACTTACATACTTAATTCACTGTGTCACCATCTCTGTTCAGAAACATTCAATGACCAAGATTTTTCCCATGAGCAATAACCAATTTTACTTTTCTAAATAAAGTGTTTATTTTACTTTTGTTCTCCAAATTTCTAAACTTTCTCATTTTAAAATGACTTTTACATAGTGCTACTAGACTTACAATTTTCTAAGACATATCAAGGTTTTTTCTTTTTCATATTTACTTCTCTCCTTCAGAAAGACAAAATTTTAATCAAAATCACAGCATACATCTAGTGAGTTAATAAAAGCATGCATTTAGCTACAACCTATTGTTGTCACCTTATTTTATTCTATATTTTTAGCTGCAACAAAAATTGTTCCTTCCTCTTATCAACAGAAAAGTATAGATTATTTCTGAAAACAATTTCTTAAATGGAAATACTTTTGCTATTTCATCCTCTATTTCCTCTTCTAAAAAAATTGGTTGTTTGACATGAAACAGACCAGGATGTAAGCAACCATATTTTCAGCAGCCTTTCTGAGGATGATTACCTCTGAGAACATCAATGGCTGGAGAAATCACAACGGTTTAGCTGTTATCTTGTGTAAAATAATATACCAATTAAGCTAACTATAAAAGTGATCCTGACTTCAGGGCACACTCTTCAAAGCCTTGAAATTCCTCTGAGGACTACAGGAAGCTGTCTAGTTTGACAGCACAGTTTGCAGAAAAGTCAGAGTGGTTTGTTAAGGCCGTGATTTTTTTTTTTTTTTTTTGTCTTCCTTATTTTCTTTTTCTTACAAAAGCAAAATTTTTTCATTGTAAAATGTGAAACAATCCTAAGATATACATGCACCCACTAAGATCCAGTTTTAAGAACTTGAGTGTATCCTTTCACAGCTTCCTGTACGTTCAAACAAATCATAAACATATATAAAGTATTATTATGTGTGTGTGTGTTTGTTTTTTGTTTTTACAAAAAAAGAACCATACTATCCATATTACTTTGCAACTGATATTTCTTACTTAGCATCATGGGCATTATTATGAGTTAACAGATCTAAACCAAGGGCTACATAATATTATGTAACATGAATGATCCACATTTTATTCAAACTTTTTCTTATATGTGGTCATTCACATTGATTTCAGCTATTAGTTGCTACAAGCCCTCAAAATATTACATATATGTTTATATAAAAACACTTACATCTTTTTTTTTTTTTTTTTTTTTTTTGAGACAGAGTCACACTCTGTCGCCCAGGCTGGAGTGCAGTGGCACGATCTCGGCTCACTGCAACCTCCACCTCCCGGGTTCAAGTGATTCTCCTGCCTCAGCCTCCCGAGTAGCTGGGATTACAGGCACCCACCACTATGCCCAGCTAGTTTTTTGTATTTGTAGTAGAGATGGGATTTCACGATGTTGACCAGGCTGGTCTCGAACTCCTGACCTCAGGTGATCCACCTGTGTCAGTGTCCCAAAGTGCTGGATTACAGGCGTGAGCCACCGCACCCGACCAAAACTACTTATATTTCTATAAGACAGATTATTTCAATTAGTGGGTCAAAAAATATAGCTTCTTTTCAAAAACTAATATTTCTCCAAATTGAAGATCAAATGTCACAGGACAACCTGGAAATATATACCAAATGAAAAATGTGCACATTCTTTGACTCAAAAATTCTAACTCTAGGCATTTTTCTTAAATAAATAATTGTGCAAATGAGCATAATTTTTAATGTATGTACATGGACATTCTTTGAAGCTGTTTATAAAAGAGGAAAATAGAAAGCACCCCCAAATTCAAGAACAGTATGATATAAATTATATTAAACACACTCAATGGAACAATAAGCAGACATTAAAATTAAGTTTATACTATACACATTATGAAAATATATACTTATTGACAAGGTAAGATGTTTAAAAATACGAAAGAAATTAATTAAACGTCACTGTCATAAAATAATTTAAAAGAGAGGGGTACTGAGGGAAAGGATAGGACAAAATACTAGTAATATTTATTTCTATATAGTATTTTAAACTAAGTGTAATTATTTACTTCATGTTCTTATTTATCCAACATTTATTCAACAAATATTTACTGAGTATCTATAATATCAGAAACTATGCTGAGCACAGCATTGGAAAAAGCAATATCTTAATGAAAATTATCCTGTGTGTCTATGAGGCAGGAAGAAAGTAGAAGCCCAGAAAAGGTGAGGGGAGGGGAGCTTCAGAAAGTAGACAGGACAGGTTAAAGGCTCAAAAAATATTTGAAATTGTATAATCATTCTAACACAGCTGTGAGATATTACCATATTCAGTGCAATGCAAAATTTCTATAAATTGTCTAAGATCACTGAGCAAGTAAGAATGTCTTCTCCATCCTCTTATCCTCCATCTGACAGCTAGATATGAGCTGAGTTTCCTAGAAAACCACATCTTGAAGATCAACCTAAGCTCTTGAAAGACCTTAGAAATGACAAGACAATACCAGAGGAAACAAGTTGAAAGCCCACAGTCTGGTTGGAGCCTGCACAGCAAGAAGATGTGTCCCAACTCTAGGAAACAACAGAGACTCAGAGAGCAAAATCAGCCAGAGAAAGCCACCACACCTGAACAATCCTAGACAAATCAAATCATGAGTTATACCAGCTGCTCTTCTTCATCATAAATGCCAGCAAGGTGAACAACAACCGGAGAGGAAAGGACAAAGTCATGAGAACAGGATGAGCCACTGGATACCATGCAGATCATGAAGGGCACACTTTTCTCTTGTACCTACAGATGACATCTTGGAGGAGAGGAAGAAGAATGCTGAGATATTAAGTATTTTACTCAAAAGAACTAAGCCAATCAAAACTATCCCAACAAGGTTTTCAATTCTGAAGACTAAAAGTTTAAGCCATCAAAATTACTCCATATGAATAAGTGGACCAAGTGAGACCAAATGCAGGTTTTCCAGATGGAGCTTGTTTGTGGACCCATATCATCCCAGGGCAGGGAAGTAATATATAATGGGGAAGAGAGAAGAGTAGGACATGAAGGAGAGGCAAAGTAGCCTCTGATTTCTTTCCCTAATTCACTGTTATCCCGACCCAATAATGTTGTGATAATTTGTTATTCTTCCTTGCAATAATAAATAAAGTAGCCCAACAGGTTTTTATTCTAGGCCCTGTCCCAAATTTAATTCTTTGAATTTTAGGCAGCTAGATAATCAATCCAACCAAAGTCACAGTCCGAGGAAAAGGCAAAGAAAAGAATCAAGAGATAGAGAAATGAATTTATGAAAGAAACTTTACTGGACACAGTCCTGCATGACTTTTAGAATACAAATGAGAAACATATAAGCCAAGTTGAACTGCTTAAGCTACTGAAAGCAAAAAGCAATAGCATATCCCAAAAGCTCAGATGTGGATTTCCAGGTATCTCGAAAAAATAAAATAAAAATATATCATGTAAATCTGCTTCAGGGTTCTGAGCACTCACTGCTGTTGACAGTGAAAGACATTCAGCTACTGGATCTCCTGTACAAGTCAGATGGCTCCCGGTACACCTTCAGCACAATCCTTTCTACTTATCCTGTTGTCCTACCTGATTCTGACTCTTTTCACACCACACACACACACACACACACACAGTTCCCCACCATTCTTTTCAACACACTGCCCTGAGTTTAAGCAAATCTTAATGCTGTAAAGAAGCTGTTTGTATTTAACTTCTTACAAATACATCATTTACAAAATAATTTTGGGCAACTTGTATCTATTACTTGCAACTCAAAATTATGGAGGCTAACCTGTTTTTACAGAAGATAATTAATACAGTTTTACTAACAAGTTCAGCTCCCCTGAACTTAAGAAAACTTATCAAATGTCAAATGTTATTTCCTAGTGAGAAAATGTTATTTACTAGTGAGAAAATGTAATTCCCACCTGCATCCCCAGAGGGATTTCAGTGACCCTGGCCTCACTTCATCCCAGCGGATCTAATTTGATATCCCCATTACTCTTCCAGAAATGAAGGATTAAAGTGCATATTTAAGTGGTAATGAAGTCAGTACATTAGACAGTAGCTCAAATTAATTCAACTGATACAAATGGAGTGCTCATTCTGTGCTATATTGACAAAACAAGTCAAATTAAAAAGAAAGCTAAAAGTGCAGGATCAATTATCCAAGAACCTGTGTAGACAAACAAAATGGTTAGAGAAAATATACTATATGAGGCTATCTCCCAGAATTTAATATGGCTTTTTGTTTGTTTGTTTGTTTGAGACGGAGTCTTGTTTTTGTCGCCCAGGCTGGAGTGCAGTGGTGCCATCTCAGGTCAGTGCAACCTCCGCCTCCTGGGTTCAAGCGACTCTCCTGCCTCAGTCTCCTGAGTAACTGGGATTACAGACGCCCGCCACTGGGCCTGGCTAAATTTTTTTTTTTTTTTTTTCTCTTTTAGTAGGGACAGGGTTTCACCATGTTGGCCAGGCTGGTCTCAAACTCCTGACCTCAAGTGATCCACCCTCCTTGGCCTCCCAAAGTGCTGGGATAACAGGCATGAGACACCATGCCCAGCCTTAATATGGTTTTTAATAAACTTTTCTGACCTCTTACCCGTGGAAAGAGGAGACAAATTAAAGTTCTGTAATTCCTTCCAATTTATTGTAACGCAAAAGTTAAATGTCCTGTTGTCTTCACTATATTCATTCTTTCCTACAGTGTTATTGAAGAAATGTATCTAGTCCAAAGAGAAAACAAGCAATAATTACCAATGTGGGAAAAACTAAGACGGGAAAACAGAATAGAATAAAGAAAAGGAGGAAGTTAAAATGTAAGACTAGAATGTAACAAATGAAAAAAATACATGGATTTTTCAGCTCAGATTAAAAGCAAGCTACAACAAAAAACAAATTATAACTCACTGGCTTTAACAATAAATGATCAAAAGGTGGTTGGAAGAATAAAAGAAATGAAAGAGAAAATAAGTATATGCAGATAGCTTTAAGGTAGCGAAAAAAGAATCCAAAAGACAAAAATAAAATAGCAAAGCTTTAGGATAACTTATCAAAGTATTCTTCTGAGAGCCTTATTGGTAAAAGGCTCTCAGAATGAAATTCTGAGAAATACAAAATAAAAGGAGAAAATAAAATAAAATAAAAATTTAAAAATAAAATAAAACAAAAGGAGAAAATAAAAATAAAAAGGAAAAAAAATAAAACTGGAAAGAAAGATACAGTAAAAACAGGTAGAAACTGTACAGAAAGAAAGACAAAATTTAAGATTAAAACGAAAGTGACTACAGTTTCTTTTAATGACATAAAATTAACAAATGTTTTCCTGACTCAGCGTAAGCCTCAGAAGTTTATTAATATTCAGGACAAGCAAGAAGATAGCTAAATGTGTTTTATTGCATTTTGGTATTAAAATTAATTGTTAAATAAGGACGTCATTAGGGTACTAAACCTCTGAATGTTGGATGAATTTGATATTTTTCTATCATATAGTAAACAGAATTTCTAATATATTTGTAAAATGTAATTATATTCTCACATACTAAAAGGTTTTGATTAAAGTGGATTATCAAACAAATACTTCTAAAATAATCTCTATGTTGCACAGCACTTGTTAAATGTGCCTGATTATACTCTACTAAACCTATTAGAAGAAAACTAGACTTTCTTCATAAACTGTAAGTAGATTTGAGAACTCAAATCTACTAAGTATTATCCTTCTATCAAAAGGACAGACTGGAAGCCATTTTAATTAGAAACTATTATTTCTATTACCTTTAATCAGTTTGCAAAATCCTCTGTCTCTCTTCAAGCATCCATCACTATTAAGCATCCTCTTCCTAAGATTTTATTTCACATGGCGCCTTTGATGAAATTCTCTACTGATCTTCCTACATCCTCATATTGTCCCTACATTTTAGAGTCTGACTTATCTTTTATTTCAAGATATTTTCCAGTGCTATAAAACTTCTCATTTGCATCATCATTTTTCATCTTTCTCTCTTTGCCAAAAAAGAAGAATCGAGAGAGGGAAAAACAAAGCTATAATCTGTGGCTTTTACAGAAATTTCATAATGCTATTAAGGTATTAAGAATTCAAAGACTGGCTGAATTTTATTTCATGACAATTTCTTTGTACCGTAAGGCACGACACACTACTTGATGGTAGAGTGGTAAAGCATACTATTATCTTAACTGTCATAACTGGAAGATGGAAAGATTCAAAAATACCTTTGTGAGTGGGCATTATCAACAAATTATGCTCAATGTCTTCCTGTACAATATGTTATGTAATGATTTATGATCTTCCATTCTTGAAAAAGCTAATTCTCTGGTAGCATTAAAATACATACAAAAGCTCTGAAAAAATAAGTATTTGAAATTCTCAACTGAAAATGAGCAAATCAGATGCCTAAAAGAAAGTATCTTACAGAAAAGTTCCCTATTTCTTAATACCTGCTATGTCACTGAGTTCCACTGGTCAAACAGTCAAAATGCCTTCATCATAGATTTTCTATGGTTAGAGGTACAGACACTTTTTTCATTTATTTTTAGAACAGTGTTGGTGCTCATAATGATGGTCTGTGCCAATATTGTTTTCAAGCCAATCTTTGATTACTACAGGATATGAGCCAAAAATAGAAAATAATGAACCTGCAATTGAGATAGGTAGCAGGTGGTTCTGAAGATACAGTGCTTTGAAATGCCTTAGTCACATCTCACTCCACTAAAAAGGCAGGAATAGACCAATGCAGGAGGATTACTTGAAGCCAGGAATTCGAGACAGGCCTGAGTAACAAGCAAGACCCCATCTCTACAAATTAAAGAGTAAAAAAGAAATTAGCTGAGTATGGTGGCTCACTCCTGTAGTCCAAGCTAGTGAGGAGGCTGAGGCGGGAGGATCACCTGAACTCAGGGGGTCAAAGCTGCAGTGAGCTATAACTACTCACATCCATAACCTTTGAGCAACTACCATTTAGGGTAAGACAACACCAAGAAAACTCATCAACTGATATGTGTATTTCTTTGCTGTCAGAACAATACTTAGAAAAATTGCCGAAGACTAAATAGGGCCTAGTAGTGTGCAGTGAACAAAGGAAAAAAGATTCCTCAATAATGTTTGAAAAATATTTCCAATTAGTCTTTTATAAAACATTAGCTTCTTATTAGCACACATCAATTAACAAAAATTATCAAATCAGATCATTAACAAGTCAATCCAATTCTCAAACGTTGCAAAATTGTTCCACAATGGCTTACCTGGTTGTAATTAAATACTAGTCATTATTGTAGAGACAGCTAAAGATAGATATTTTATTCAGAGTTGATTTTCAGACACAAAACCATAAACAGATACTTCTCAAAAGAAAACATACATGTGGACAACAAACATGAAAACAGCTCAAGATCACTGATCTTTACAGAAATGCCAATCAAAACCAAAATGAGATCCTAGCACTTTGGGAGGCCAAAGCTGGCGGATCACGAGGTCAAGAGATCGAGACCATCCTGGCTAACACAGTGAAACCCCATCGCTACTAAAAGTTAAAAAAAAAAAAAATTAGCCAGGCATGGTTGTGGGTACCTGTAGTCGTAGTCCCAGCTACTCAGGAAGCTGAGGCTGGAGAATTGCTTGAATCCAGGAGGAAGAGGTTGCAGAGAGCCGAGATCGTGCCACTGCACTCCAGCCTGGGCGACAGAGCAAGACTCTATCTTAATTTAAAAAAAAAAAAAAAAAAAAAAAGGCTGTGTAATCCCAGCACTTTGGGAGGCCAAGGCGGGTGGATCACCTGAGGTCAGGAGTTCGAGACCAGTCTGGCTAACATGGTGAAACCCTGTTTCTACTAAAAATACAAAAATTAGCCAGGCATGGTGGCAGGTGCCTGTAATCTCAGCTACTCAGGAGGCTGAGGCAGGAGAATCACCTGAACCCAGGAGGCAGAGGTTGCAGTGAGTCAAGATAGTGCCATTGCACTCCAGCCCTGGCCAACAACAGCAAGACTGCATCTCAAAAAGGAAACAAAAACAAACAGATGATGGTGAGGTTGTGGAGAAAAAGGAGCACTTTTACATTGTTGGTGGGAGTACAAGTCAGTTCAACCATTGTGGAAGAGAGTGTGGCAATTCCTCAAAGACCTAAAGGCAGAAATACCATTCAACCCAGCAATCCCAATACTGGGTATATACCCAAAAGAATATAAATTGTTCTATTATAAAGACACATGCACACAGATGGGCATGGTGGCTCACGCCTGTAATCACAGCACTTTGGGAGGCCGAAGTGGGTGGATCTTCTGAGGTCAGGAGATCGAGACCATCCTGGCCAACATGGTGAAACCCCATCTCTACTAAAAATACAAAAATTAGCTGGGCGTGGTGGTGCATGCCTATAATCCCAGGTACTCAGGAGGCTGAGGCAGGAGAATAACTTGAACCCAGGAGGCAGAGGTTACAGTGAGCCGAGATCACACCACTGCACTCCAGCCTGGCAAAAGAGCTGGACTCCATATCAAAACAAACAAACAAAAAAGTCACATGCACACTGCAGCAGTATTCACATGTTCACTGAAGCACTAGTCACAAAAACAAAGGTGTAGAATCAACCTAGATGTTCATCCATGATTGACTGGTTAAAGAAAATATGGTACCTACACACTGGAATACTATGCAGCCATAAAAAGGAATGAGATCATGTCCTTTGCAGGGACATGGATAGAGCTGGAGCCAATATTCTCAGCAAACTAATGCAGGAACAGAAAACCAAATACCACATGTTCTCACTTATACCTGGGAGCTAAATGATGAAAACACATGGACACATGGAGGAGAACAACACACACTGGGGCCTGTAGGAGGGTATGGTCGGTGGTGGGAGAAGGGAGAGGATCAGCAATAAAAGTTAATGGATGCTGGGCTTAATACCTGGGTGATGGGATAATCTGTATAACAATCCACCATGGCACATATTTACCAACGTAACAAACCTGCACATCCTGCAGATGTACCCCTGAACTCAAAATAAAAAGTTGGAAACAACAAATTTAAAAAAAAAAGGTCAGGATCCAAGGAAAGAGCATGAGCCTGAAAGGCAGAAAATGATGCAGCAAGAACAGGGAACAGAAAGCATTACAGTTTGGCCTCATATTCCAGGTTTTAACAATTGTTTTCTATTCTGCATACAGACAGAAAATGAGAGTAAGCCACTGACTGATCGATCCTGACATCAGAGTACACATTCGAACGCATATTCCCATTTGCCCACAAGTTTCTGTCACCTGTGGGCAGAAAACAATTCTGTTAAGTATACATTATTTGCATATGTTGTAGAAAATAAACATAACCAAAATTTTCCTTTATCTCTTCATGTCCTTACTATGAATCACGTCTCTGACAGGTAAGTTATTATTTATAAAGTGCTCAGAACAGTAGCTAGCACATCAAAAATGCTACAATAGAATTAAATAAAGTAAATAAATAAGTGAAGCCTTGACTCTTCCTTCTGCTTAGAGAAGGATGGCAGCTACAAGTCCCCAAGAGCACGAAAAAAATGGAATCATTTATGCCAAGAAATCTCTTTCTAAAGGGGTTTTTGATAATGAACTCAATTTCTTATATAAATATATATATAGCTATGTGGATTATTTCTTCTTATGTCAGTTTTGCTAAGTTATTCCTATCAAGAATTTTTTTCTATTATATTTCTTTAGTGGATTTTTTAGAATTTATTGGCACAAATTCGCATTCCCTATACTTTTCATCTCTTTAGATCTGTAACAAAATTCCATCTTTAATTCTTGATACTGGTAGTTTGTGTTCTCTCTTTGCTTCTTAACCAGTATTTCTAGAGATTTCTAGTCTTATTAATGTTATCAAATAATCAACATGTGAATTTATTAATTTTCTCTATTGTTTCTTTTTCCTTTTCCTTTTTTATTTCTGCTCTTAAATTTATTTCCTTCTTCCTACTCACTTTTGATTCAATCTGTTCTTTTCCCAACCCTTTACAATAAAAACAGAGCAATGATTTGCAACTTTTTTCTTTTCTAATATAAGCATTTAAAATATAAATTTACCCCAAGCACTATTTTGTTATATCCCATAAATTTTTATATAACTTCATCATCATTCAGTTAGAAATATTTTAAAATTTATCTTCTAAATTCTTCTTTGATCCATAGGCATTTTGAAGTGTGTTTTTTTGGGGGGGGGGGAGAGGGTGTTTGTTTTGAGATGGTGTCTCATTCTGTCGCCAGGCTGGAGTGCAGTGGCAGCATCTCGGCTTACTGTAACCCCCGCCTCCCAGGTTCAAGCAATTCTGCCTCAGCCTCCTGAGTAGCTGAGACTACAGGCACACACCGCCATGCCTGGCTCTTTTTTTTTTTTTTTTTTTTTTTTGTATTTTAGTAGAGACAGGGTTTCACCATGTTGCCCAGGCTGGTCTCGAACTTCTGCGTTCAGGCAATACGCCCCTCGGCCTCCCAAAGTGCTAGGATTACAGGCATGAGCCACCACAAGTGGCCTGAAGTGTGTTTTTAAATTTTTAAATATTTGGAGAGAGAAAGAGAATTGGCGGGGAGAGGGGTGGAGAGACAGAAAGAGAGACAGCAGAGAGTGTGTGTGTGTGTGTGTGTGTGTGTGTGTGTGTGTGTGTGCCTGTGTCTGTATGTGTGTGTCCGTATGTGTGTGTATTTGATCTTTATTTCTAATTTAATTCCTTTGTGGTCAGAGAACACACTTTGTATTATTTTATCTTTTGAAAATGTTTATTATGGATCAATATATGCTCTATCTTGATTAATATTCCATTGCACTTAAAAAAATGTGTATTTTTTTCTGGAGTAATGTTCTGTGAATATCAGATCAAGATGCTTGTGCTAGAATTGTCTATATTCTTACTGATTTTTCTGTATAGCTAATTTAATTCCGTCGTTTAGTAAGAGGACAATAAATTATCTAACTATGATAATGCCTTTTGCTCTCTGTTAGTTTTAGTATCCGATATTTTGATTCTCTAGATACGTAAATGATTGTTTTATTGTACAGATGAATTGACCCTTTCATTATTTTAAAACATCTTTTTGGTTACTTTGTCTGATATTAACATATTCACACGAGTTTTCTTTTGCTAAATGGTTACAGGATATATTCATTTTCCATTCTGTTGCTTTCAACTGCTCTGTATTGTTATATTTAAAATACATCATTTATAAACACTATATACTTGGATCAAACTTTTTAAATTCAGTCTGACAATCTCTGCCTTTTAATTGGAATGTTTAATTTTTCTACATAAAAAATTATAGATACAGTTGGATTTAGGTCTACCACTTCGCTATTTATCCTTGTCCCATCTGTATACTCTTCCTCTGCTCCTCTTTTCCTGCCTTCTTTTGGCATAATATTATTTTATTAGTATAATAATTTACATCCTATTTAGGTTTCTTATGTATCCTCTTTATATTTTTCACTGATTGTTCTAAAGATTGAAACATGCCTTTTTAACTTACCACAGTTTAATTAGTGCTAATATTGTGCCACTTCATACAAAATACAAGAATCTTGCTAAAGTGTAACTCCATTTGCCTCCAATCTGTCATTATTGTCATATATTTTATAGTATCATGTTACAAAATCATGATATACAATATTACAATTTTCCTTTTAAACACTGTTGTCTTTTTTTTTTCTTGCGATGTAGTTTTTGCTCTTGTTGCCCAGGCTGAAGTGCAATGGCGCGATCTGGCTCTGGCTCACTGCAATCTCCGCGTCGTGGATTAAAGTGAATGTCCCGCCTCAGCCTCCCCTAGCTGGCATTACAGGTATGCGCCACTACACCCGGCTAATTTTGTCTTTTTAGTAGAGACGGTATTTCTCCATGTTGGTCAGGCTGGTCTCAACCTCCCGACCTCAGGTGATCCACCCGCCTCAGCCTCCCAAAGTGTTGGGATTACAGGCGTGAGCCACCATGCCCAGCCTAAACATTCTTGTCTTTTAATGAAATTAAGGAAAAAACAGTCTAATTGAGCCCTATATTTATGATTTCTAGTGCTCTGCATTATTT
>NC_045443.1:40751304-40809699 GCF_002776525.5 Piliocolobus tephrosceles | reverse complement strand
CAACCTCCCAAGTAGCTGGAACTACAGGTTTGCACCACTTTTCACAATCTTTTTTTTTTTTTTTGTTTTGATTAGGTCTCACTATGTTTCCGAGGCTGGTCTCCAAGTCCTTGGTTCAAGCAATCGTCCTGCCTGAAAGTGTCTTTATTTTACCTTCATTTTTTAAGTATATGTTGGCTGGATATAGAATTTTAGGTTGAAATTTTTATTTTTTACAGTACTTTCAAGATATCTTCTGGCCTCCCTTGTTTGTGATAAGAAATTAACCATCATTCATATCATCATTCTCTTATGTGAAATGTGACTTTAGTTCTGACTGCTTTCAAAATTTTTTCTTTATCTTTTATTTCAGCAGTTTGACTATGAAACTGTTGGTGGTTTTCTATGTCCTTGCCCATGAACAAAGTATGAACACTGTTATAAAGTCTTTGCTAATGCCAGCTTCTGGATCATCTAAGTGCTTGCTTCTATTAACTACATTTTCTCTGGACTACTGGTCGCACTGTCCTGGTTTTTTTGTATGTATAATAAACTTCAATTTTAAACTGGACTTTATGGATGATACATTGTTGTTTTATTATCTTCCTCTAAGAGTATTAATTTTACTAATAATTATTATTAATTATTGGCTAATCACTTCAAACTGGTGAAGGCTTGATTTGGTTAATCACTTTAAATTAAATGTAAAACTACCGGCTAATCACTTTGAACTTGTGAAGGCCTGATTTGATACTTGGTATGTATGAGCCTATATTAGTTGTGTTTTTTTTTTTTTCTCTTTTTTGAAATGGAGTCTCTTTCTGTCACCCAGGCTGGAGTGCAGTGGCACGATCTCAGCTCACTGCAACCTCCACCTCCCAGGTTCAAGCATCTCTCCTGCCTCAGCCCCTCCAGTAGCTGGGATTACAGACATGCACTACCACGTCCAGCTAATTTTTTTATTTTTAGTAGAGATGGGGTTTCATCATGCTGGCCAGGCTGGTCTCAAACTCCTGACCTCAAATGATCCGTCCGCCTTGGCCTCCCATAGTGCTGGGATTACAGGTCTGAGCCACTGTACCTGGCTAAATTTACATTAGTTTTGTCCACAGTCCTGAGGCAACTCCTGTAGCCCAAGGATATATTATTTATTTCTAAGGGGTACCCTTCTGGGGTTTCAATGCCCATGACTTTACCAATCCTTCTAACGTGGTATGACTCAAACCCCAAACTTTGTCTTTACTGCAGTAGACAGCACTAAAATTTCTGTTCAACCCTTCCCACCTCTCAGCCATTGCTTTTGCTGGGCTTCTTAAAAATTCCCTCAAGTGTGAACAGTTCCAGGCCAGTTAAGAATTAAAGGAGAGTTTATACACAAAATTTCGGGCTTCCCTCTGTGGGTCTGCCCTTTCTAGGATTTGCTCTATTACTTTCTAGCTGTTTTGTCAGCCCTGAACTCCATGCTCTGAGTCCCCAAATCAAGAGAATTGTGGCTTGCTTCGAGAGTCAGAGATGCCCCCATGCGTAATGGTCTAATCTTTTCAAAGCAACCTAAAGGGTCACTCTAAAAACCTAAACTAGATCATATATCAGTGTTCTGCTCAAAACTCTATGATGGCTTATTCTTAAAATGAAATACCATGATCTACCAAGTCTAACATCACTAAACTCCTACCTCCTCCTTCCTTACTTTAGGCTCCACTAACTTCCTTGAAGGTTTTGTTTGGTTGGTTGGTTGGTTGGTTGTTGTTGTTGTTGTTGTTGTTGAGACAGAGTTTCACTTTGTTGCCCAGGCTGGAGTGCAGAGGCACAATCTCGGCCCACTGAAACCTCTGCTTCCTGGGTTCAAGCAATTCTCGTGTCTCAGCCTCCTGAGTAGCTGGGATTACAGGCACCCGCCACCATGCCCAGCTGATTTTTTGTATTTTAGTAGAGACAGGGTTTCACCACAGGCAATCAGCCTGTCTCAGCCTCCCAAAGTGCTAGAATTACAGGTGTGAGCCACTGCGCCTGGCCGATGTTTTTTGTTTTTCTTGGTTTTTCTGTTTGTTTTTTCTTTGAGACAGAGTCTCGCACTGTCGCCCAGGCTGGAGTGCAGTGTGCAATCTCAGCTCACTGCAGTGCCCAATCTCAGCTCACTGCAACCTCCGCCTCCCGGGTTCAAGCAATTCTCCTGCCTCGGCCTCCCAGACGTTTTTTAAATGTACCAAATGTTTCTACCACTCAGATTCTGCATATGCTACTCCTTCAGTTTGAATGCACTTCTTCCAGATTTTCACTTGGCTAGCTCCTTTCTCATCATTCAGGTCTTAGTTTCAATATAACCTCCTCCGAGGCAGCTAACCTGACCACTCTATTTAGCGTATCCTCTGCACTCCATCCCAGGCATTTTCTATCACAGCTCCCTGTTTTGTTTTGTTTTGTTTATAGACTATATCACTAGCTAGAAGTACTTCTTTTTCTAAAATGTTACTTTTTAAATTTCTCTATCAGTCAGGACTTCTTAATTTCTCCCAGTCAGGCACTCAGGAGAAGTTAGGTTATGCCGTGCTTGGAGTTATGCCAACTCTAAAATCTCAGTGGCTTCAAATAATAAAAGTTTATTTTCCAGGCGCGGTGGCTCACACCTGTAATCGCAGCACTTTGGGAGGCCAAGGTGGGCAGATCACGAGGTCAGGAGATCGAGACCATCCTGGCTAACATGGTGAAACCCTGTCTCTACTAAAAATGCAAAAAATTAGCCGGGCATGGTGGTGGGCACCTTTAGCCCCAGCTACTCTGGTGGCTGAGGCAGGAGAATGGCATGAACCCGGGAGGCAGAGGTTACAGTGAGCCGAGATCACACCACTGCACTCCAGCCTGGGCAACAGAGCAAGACTCCGTCTCAAAAAAAAAAAAAAAGAAAAACAAAGTTTATTTCCTTCTCATACTATATGTCCACTGAGGATCAGTTAAGGGCCCTACTCCACATTGCCTTCACTCTGGCAGACTCAGGCAGACAGTGCAGCAACTATCTGGAAAACTGCTGATAGCCAAGGAAGAGAAAAAGATGCTGGAGGGTCTTGCATGTGCAATCAAATGCTCTAGTTCAGGAATGCCACACATCACCCCTGCTCTGACCTAACCAGCCATAACTAATCACAAGTACAACCTCACCACATGTCAGACATGATGAGAATGAGACAAAAAGATCTGATGAGTTGCAGGAATGACCGACCACATTTGTATATTTTTCCCCCACCAGAATACATAACCTATAAGAATACAAATCTCAAGTGTTTTGTTATTATTATTCGTCACTGTATCCCTAGTGCATAGAATCAATCCTCCCACATAATATCTCTGGAATAACGTCTCTTTTATTACCCTTTCTTGCATACCTAAAGCTAAAATATGTCTAGACTTGCTCAAAGTATTGTATCTAAAGATCTTCCTCCCCTCATTGTGACTGAAGAAGAGTAAAAATATTCTTCTTTCATATTCAATTTGATCTGTCATCTAGAATTCAGCTGTTAAGCAAATTCTCTGTCCTCTTTTAAACATAGATTGTTAAGCACTTGTGTTTACAAAACTCAGTGGACAGCACAGAGTTCAGTAATCTATTTAAGCTCTAAATAGAAGCAAGGGAGCAACCCAGAAATAAATGGATAGGGTCATTTTCATATGCCTGAACTAGCAGACTCATGGCTGGGGTTGTAACAGGGAAAGAATCTGAGAGGTCTGTGAACCTCCATCTCTACACCCCCTCCCCCACATGGACAGAACATCTATTCATCCCTAGAGAAAGAAAGATGCTTTTCTTCCTCTATGGGGGGATCTGAGAGTCAGAACTTTAAGGACAATCAACTGTGACTTCCCCACATGGCTGCCTCCAGGACCACACTCCCCACCTCCACTGCTGAAAATACTATTACAAAGTTAGGACTGCCTCCACCCCTGACAGGGATGGGGAACAGGCACAGAGAAGAATCTCTCTTAAAAATTATTAAGTAACTCAGCCTTCCTAAAAACCATCTTCCCTCACTTCTAAGTTCCACTGCAGGGAGAGAAGTGAGGTGGACAGCCCCATAAAGGAGCCATAATGGGGAGCTGAGAAGAGTAAAGGAACTGCCAGAATAAAAATCACAGATCCTGCATTCTCTCGGAATAAACTAAGACAATGAGCTCAAGGGCGTCACTAAAACACCAACTTTAAATACACCATATTTAATTTACAAACTAAATAAAGCTATACAGATTTATGTGTTTATTGGCATCTCCCTTTTACTTAAGGAGGGAAGACTTGTTACAAAGGGACCCTATGACCTGCTGTCCCGCCTCCCTCCACTTCTCCTCCTAGTCTCTTTTCTGTTCCCTCTGCTCCAGCCACTGATCTCCTTGCCACCTTGTTCACCAAACACTTTCAACACACCACACTTTGGGGCTTTCAGAGCTGCCCTGCCCTCTTCTTGGGATGTCCTCCCCGAGAAAGCTACCTAGGTTGTTTCTTCACCTTCTTCAGGTCATCTCATTAGAGAGGGAATTCCGGGAATTCTCAGGGCCCCTCCCTAGACTCTCTCTGCTTTATTACTCACCACACCATTTATTGCCCTCTGATATAATATATAATGATTTGTTTATTATCCATCTTTTCCTACTAGACTGTAAGCTCAGTCACGGCAGGGACCTTGTTGGGTTCAATGCTGGATCCCCAGGGCCTAGAAAATTCTAAGTGTTTACTGAATGAACAAAATCAAGTCCTATATCATTAAGGCTCCTGTACTTTGCAAATAAGACAAATTAATGAGCATGATCCACAAATTCAACAAATGCTAAGCTTCAAAAAAGAAATTCTTCACACACTGGGACCTGTCGGGGGGTGAGAGGGCTGGGGAGGGGTAGCATTAGGAGAAATACCTAATGTAGCTGATGGGTTGATGGGTGCAGCAAACTATCAGGGCACGTGTATACCTATGTAACAAAACTGCAAGTTCTGCACATGTATCCCAGAACTTTAAGTATAATAATAATAATAAAAAGAAACTCAATGACATTAACACCTTCATAGCTTAATATCAGTGAGCATAGATCTGCTTTTTCTTAAAGTCTCTTCTAGTGGCACTAATAACCAACAGAACCATACATTTGTTTCTTTCAGCAAACTTGGAGAATAAAGTAAGATGATCTAAGTTGCCAGTTTTAGAAATAGATTGTTATGCCTTATGTTCAGTATATGATGGGAATGGACTCAGGGAACAGGAGTCTGTAAAATGACGTTATTTAGAAGAAAAGTATATTTGCACTATCAGTCTTCCTCACATATTCTCTTCCTTCCTCCCCTCCATTTCATTCTCATTGCCACCACTTCTAAATCAAGCCTTGATCACTTGAGGTCAGGTATATCCCAGCAACTGCGGCATACCTCCCTGCCTCAAGGCCAACTAAGCCCGCATGCGTTTTCCTACAATACTGTTTTGATCTTGTCATCCTTGTGATCAAAAACTTTTTCTTCTTTGACTTCATATATTGTTTTATTCCCACAATAAGTTTATACAACTTTTTAAATTTACAAATCGAGAAGGGAGGGATATGCTCCATGGTTTCCTGTCGTTTTCAGAATGAATTTTAAGCTCCCAAATCTGGAATTCCAGAACCTCCACAATTTGCACTGAAGCTTCTCTTTCCTGCTGCCAGTCTACCCAAAACTTACTGATCCAGGAACACTGGCCTGTTCATGTTTTACACTGCAACCATTTTGCCCTTTCCTTCCCCACAACTTTGTGCTTGCCATTTCTCCAGCTTGGAAGGCCCTCCCCCCTCCAACAGAATTCCACTGGAGTTGCATGGTAAAGCTCAGGTTCAGACACAGGAAATGCAGAAACAGTGATCAAACACAGAGACTTCTTTGGGGATAGTCACCATCGTTAGAGGTGCTCAAAGATTGGCTAAAAATGTAACAAGGAAGCTCTTACCAATTCCATTCACTCTGAGATTCTATGATTCCCACAAACTCCTATTTCACTAGGAAGCTTTATTTGATGATTTATCTTGGGTATGACTTCTAGACCTCTTCAAAAGAGACTGTCCCTCCCACTCACACTGCAGTGTTGGCAATTATCATATTTGATAATTTTCCCTCCTAAAAGGCAGAGGCTCATGGCACCTGGTGCTTTCCCTTGCAAATGATAGATATTCAACACATTTGTCAATGATGATGTTGAACAACAGCACAGTTCAAACAGGAATAAATTGGAAAGGACATAAAAAGCACTCTTCCCTGGGATACCGAAGAGTAAGTTCCAACTCACTCTCTCAAGTTTGTGTGTATTTGCTGGTAGTCTGTCCATTTCAATGGCCACATCCTCAAGGACACACAAAGTATCATAAAAAGCATGAAGTAGCCTAAGAATATCTGGATTTCACTCCTCTGAAATTAAAGGGAAAAAGTATAGTCCAGCCAAGAATGTTAGGTTACTGATGGCCACAAGGACAGGAAGCACTGTACTGAGTTTCTCCGGGATCCACAGCAATGACAGACTTTGTCCTAAAACTACAGAACTTCTTGTGGGGGCAACTAAATGACTTTCTTTAACTAAAAGAGAGAGCTGGTCAAGCAGGAGGCGGTGCCAGAAAAAGATCCAGAACACAGGCAATGCAGAGCAAAACTGTAGGGAATGGCCTAGCACAATCCGGTCTTAAGGCAGACAAGGCACACCAGCTGCCAATTTGCCATCTGGGATGCCTGAAAAGGCGCCTGTCTGGGAATCAGGAGGCTTCAGTTTATGTTCCAATTTTACTGCTGGCTACTGTTATGACCTTGGAGGCAGGCAGATCAACCCTGTACATTTCTATTTACCCATCAACAATAACTCTGGGTCATAGCCAAGATAGGAATACAAATTAAAAACAATAGGACTGCTTGGACCACCTGTGATACTCAAAATCAGATATACAGTGTCAAGGCCACCACCGTAAAACAACTAAAGCCTGTCTTTGGAGAAGCCCCTTATTCCAGTCTGACCCTCTGCATATCCCTAAATCTTCTAACAGCTTTTCTTTGACCCCACTTCCATCCAGAACCCTGCACAGCAACATAGTTACCATATCAGCACATTGGCCTACTTCCTCCCACCTGCCACCACTTATTTATCCTTTGGGTACAGATCTCTCAATGATGGGACTGTCAACATCCTTGTTAGTTCATCATACCTCTCAAGTAGCATAATACGTTAAACCCGGTGAAAATATATTTAAGAATGATTCTAGTTGTAGGAACTAGTAAAAGATAAAAGGGAACAAATCGGGAAAATTCTGGCAGCATCCTCTCAAATCACACTACTCACCCAGCCAGGACTGATTACCCGATTACTTGAAGAATAAGCAAACTAAGACCTCTAACAAAATGGTTTTAAATGAATCAAATAATCAAGCACTTTTCATTTTCAATTTTACCATATGTTATTTAGCCAGCTGTCAAATTCCACCTCGGCTGGTTACATCTCACTAATAGTGAAGTGGTTTCCCTCTGCACCGTGTATGAGTCTGCCTTCTGTAATTCCATGTGACAGCCCCCTTTGTGAGAAACTTCTACCATTACCTCCCATAGGTGGGAAATAAGAAAAGGACATGGAGGCAATGATCGGACCTGGTAAGAAAAGAGTCCCTTGGCCCATGAATGGCTCATTTGTATCAAGAACAAGAAAAAAAGAAAAAAAGTACCTAGGAAAGCTACCCTGGTTGGTAATTGCTTAATTATAATGCTCCAACCTAACTTAAAGTCCTTGAGGTATCCTTTTACAGTGTTTGTATCCTCTGTCCTCAGGGAACTAGAGCAGCCAGATGATTCTATCACACTGAAAGCTGCAGCTCATTGCCCTTTAGCGCTAATGGATGTGCAACTGACTGCACTGCAAACTAATGAAAGCACCTAATAAGCAGGTGTGGGAGGAAATGGCCATGTACTTGGGACTTCTAGCCTTACCTTCCTTCACTGCTCTAGGAGAGAGAACATAACAGGAACATAAAGTAACAAGATCAGCTTTTTGAAAAGGGCTACAAAGTTCAGTAGCTGAAACACACCAAATCTCCCTCTGAAGAAGGGCCTTCCTGGGGATTTTTTAAAACATCGAATATCAATAATTTTCCAATTTACCTCTCCTAATCTATCTCACGTCTTTTTAAGGAACTGCTTTTTTATTTTATTTTTTTCATGAGTGTTCACAGCAGTTTTATTTGTAATATATAAAAACTGGAATAAAAATAGAAATGTCTATCAACAGATATTACGGGTAAACAAATTTTGACATATTCACACAATACCAGTCAGAAACAAAAAGGAATGAAGTATTGATATATAAAACATGAATGAATTTCAAAATTATGCTGAATGAAAGAAAGCCAGACAAAAAAAGAGTATATGCTGTTATGTTTTCATTTATATAAAATTCTAGACATTGCAAACTAATTTATAGTTGACAGGAGGGGTTTGGAGAGGGAGGAGGAGGATTGTGATGGGGTATGAGGGACTGTTTCATAGTGATAGACATGAGGAACTGCTTTTTTAAATTCCTTACGCCAGAAGGTCACTCCAAACTTTGAAATAACATTTTTCTCTAACTTAAATTCTGTTGGTCACTTTGGGCTCTAAAATTACTTACTCTGTGAAAAAGGTCTGGGTGTTGACAATTCAAGCACCTAGAAGAAGTATTATTCCAGCACTCAGTGCAGACTGGTTGAGAATGAAGATGGTGATACAACATTAAATATTTGTCATGAGTATCAAATATAACATTTTGAGGGGGCAAGGCTTAAAACTATAGATATTCTAAATGGCATTTGGCTATATAGACAGTGTCTGTTCAGATAATTTCCCCAAAAAAGTCCTTAGCGCTCTAATAATACAATTCTTAAAATAATCAGTTGTTGATATTTGCCCTGAGTAGTCATAAATACAGTTTTAATATACTCTCAACAACCATGATAACTTGTTGGTTATTTACACTATTCAGTTATTCAGATCTCAAATTAACACAAAGGAAGTCAAACCATACCCATATCATTTTATTAAAATAATAGTTTTTTATTCCTAAATATCTAATTATTCATGTTTTGATATTCCTGTATCACCATGATTACCTTGACCATGCTTTTCAGAATCTTTGAATCTTTTCTATTTTGAAATGATAAAATCATATGTGCAGTTCAACATACCAAAAAAAATTCAAACTAAGCTTAAAGCTAAGAAAATAGAAGACAAATAGGCATTTCACTTTATTAAATTCATTATGACAAAATATTGTTGAGTTACTTGGTATTGTATGGGAGACATCCTTTTTGTTACAGTAAAATGAAATACACAAACTAGAATTTGTCTTCTCAAATCTCTGGATATATTGAGAATGCTTTGGTCCCCAAACTTCCTGTTTCAAACTAAAGCAGACATAGGTACATAGAAAATAGCAAACCCCTTAATGATTTGCATAATATAAACACAAGAAAAGTACATCTTCAGCAAGTATTCATCTATTGTAGCCATTTAGTTATGAAATTATTCTATTTTTTTAACTACAGCATTTTAAAAAATCATGATTTTTATGCAGCTGGTTATCTTGGGGTAAGCAAAGATGTATATATTTCATATATCAGGGAGGCTTATCAGGAGGCTGAGGTAGAAGAATCACTTGAACCTGGTAGGCGGAGGTTGCAGTGAACCAAGATCACGCCATTGCACTCCAGCCTCGGCAACAAGAGTGAAACTCCATCTCAAAAAAAAAAAAAAAGAAAAAAAGAAATGCTTATCATAGTCAAGTACAGGTCCATAATTCAGTTTCCACAATCCTGAGATCCAAAAGACTCTGATTTTTGTAACTGATTTATTCGCAAAACCTGACCAAACCTGAATCCATTTAGTAGCAAAACCTAACTTGAACTTACTTGAGTCTGTCTATGGTCTTTACTTATCCAATTTAATGTAAATATGTATACATATATACAGAAATATTAGTATGTCTGATGATGGGGTATTTAGCAGGGTGACCTTAAATAAAGGCAAATGCTCTAAATTCTGAAACACATCTGGCCTCAGGGTTTTGGATAAGAAGTGGTAGGCCTGGGCCCAGAGCAGTGGCTCACACCTGTAATCCCAGCACTTTGGGACGCCGAGGCGGGTGGATCACCTGAGGTCAGGAGTTGGAGACCAGCCTGGCCAACATAGTGAAATCCCATCTCTACTAAAAATACAAAAATTAGCCAGGTGTGGTGGCACACGCTTGTAATCCTAGCTACTCAGGAGGCTGAGGCAGGAGAATCACTTGAACCCGAGAGGTGGAGGTTACAGTGAGCTGAGATCACGCCACTGCACTCCAGCCTGGTGACAGAGTGAGGTTCAGAAAAAATAAATAAATAAATAAATAAATAAATAAATAAATAAATAAATAAACAGTCTGCCTGCACTAATCTTAATAACACACACCTTTGCTGTTCTGTGAACTGTTCAAGGTAAATGGGCCATCACTTATGTGCTCATGACCTACAGCCATCACTTCCTTAACTCATTATCATCTTCTCTAACCGGATTCTCCTATGGACTTTTTTTTTTTCCAGTAGGATAATTACTCCTCCAGTCTCCCAGCCTAATCTTACTAGTTACCTTTCATTTCATTCTCACTCTTGCTTACTCATATCCCATCAGTTGTGGAAGTTTCACATGGCCTCACATACCCCCATCTGCTTGCCTTTGCTCCACCCCTTATCCACCCCTTATTTTAGACTGGTCTGAACAAACTTAAGCCAGAATTATTGCAGGCAGCCCCCAAAAGACCTTCTTACTTCCTTTTTACTCCCTGAATCTCTCCTTTTCCAATTCCCCTTAAATTCTGCTTCAAGATTAATCTTGTCACAATCTCACACATTGTTCAAATATTTTCCTTGACTTAAAGACCGTAATGGAAGCGATAAATTCTAAAGACAGAAGACTGGCATTTAAAGACCAAAGAATTTTGGTCCAACCTACCTTTTCACTGCAACACCTCTTTCCTAACATAAATTGTTCTCAGTCAAAATGAGCACGAATTCTTCAGCTTTTCCCCCAACTCCAAAAAACAGCTGAGTTGTCTCCATCTTCACTCACACTATCTACCCAGGATCTGAAATCGGTAATGAATACCTTTCATCATATCTGACTATTTTAATCCCACTCACACTTGAGACTCAATTTAGGTCCCACATAGGCAACAAAGCTTTCTTTCCCTGTCCTGGCCCACTATGATCCTCTCTCCTAAATTCCCACAGCACTCACAATCCATACTATTTATTTGATACTCAACACACATTTTCTTGTATCATCAAAGTATTTGATTTTTCATGCATATGTATGTTGTCTTTTTAACCAGATTTTAAATTCCTTGAAATCAGAGACCATGTCTTATATTTTATGTATGAACAAATAAGTACCTTTCTATATCTTACAATAAAAAGGCAATACTGGGCCGGGTGTGGTGGCTCACGCCTGTAATCCCAGCACTTTGGGAGGCCAAGATGGGCAGATCATGAGGTCAGTAGATTGAAACCATCCTGGCCAGTATGGTGATACCCCATCTCTACTATAAATACAAAAACTAGCTGGGCATGGTAGCAGGCGCCTGTAATCCCAGCTACTAGGGAGGCTGAGGCAGAACAGCTTGAACCTGGGAAGCAGAGGTTGCAGTGAGCCAAGATTGCGCCACTGGACTCCAGCCTGGCAACAGAGTAAGACACTTTAAAAAAAAAAAAAAAAGGTAACACTGGCAAAGACAACATGTAAAGGATGAAGAAACATTAATTTACTTAATCAAATGTATTGAATACTACTGTGCCAGGCATTGTTTCAGGCACTGAAGATTAAAAGGTAAGCAAGATCAACATAACATCTCACTCACCAGTTTCAGGTATAGCTGTGAAATCATATATTAATGAAACAATTTTACAAGTAACTATATAAGCAAATACATGTTTGGAAAAGGAACTATACAGTATTAACAGGCTTCGAATCGTTTTCAGATGCTACACCTACCACCTCATTCTGAAGTGGCCTGCCTTCCAACCACTCCAGTTCCAGCTAAGTAACACCTTCAATGAATACAAAGAACATCATTCTTGTTGACAGACTGATAGCTCCTTAAGGTGGAGGTCATCTGACAATGTGTTAAAAGGGTAATGTTAAAAAGAAAATGGCAACTAATAGAGGATCTCTGCACATGTTGGAAAACAAAAGGAAAAAAGAGAAGACAACAGGAAAGCAATTTGTCTGAGAAATACATTATTACAGTCTTGATGTTCTAAAATCCATCCTCAGATAAAGCTCTTCAATCAAAGTAACTTGAACCCTTATCACTTTGCCCTGCATAGAAATGTTTTCATGAAATAAAGCATCACAGACTTGCTTTCACGATTAAATTTTTTTGTTTGTTTGTTTTTGAGATGGAATCTTCCTCCGTGCCAGGCTGGAGTGCAATGGCACAATCTCGGCTCACTGCAACCTCTGCCTCCTGGGTTCAAGCGATTCTCCTGCCTCAGCCTCCCAAGTAGCTGGGACTACAGGTGTGCGCCACCATGCCCAGCTAATTTTTGTATTCTTAGTAGAGACAGAGTTTCACCATGTTGGCCAGAATGGTCTCAATCTCTTGACCTCATGATCCACCCATCTCGGCCTCCCAAAGTGCTGGGATTACAGGCGTGAGCCACCGTGCCCAGCTGATTAAATGTTATACTCTACACTTTGATGAACGTTTGCTTTAAGACACAAAAATATGAAATCCATTTCTGCATTTGCCACTTCACCATTCAGCATCTCCAAGCACAAGACAAAAGAAAAGCTTTACCAAAATTTATGACAAGGAAGTTCTACAACTTGGTGCAAAGAAAAATACCTCTGTGGAGCTTACAATTTTCATCACTGCTGATAACCACAGTGATGTAGTTTCCTCTTGTGCCCAGCTCTGAGAAAGCTCAAAACCAAGCAAGGTTTTGAAATTCATGAAATCAAAACAAATTTGATTCTGCCTTTTCTGTGGTCCTGATTTTCTACTTCTACTGTATTATGCATACATGTTGTAAATAATTTAAATTCCTTTCTGGAAAAAAAATTATTTCTTGAATAAGCTCAAGAAATTAAATTCTCCTTGTAGATAGGTCCTAATTGTCAGCATAATAATTTTGGATGTCTCTATTCATGGATATCTCTAAAGTATAATCCCCCAAAAAGCTAGGATGCATTATTAAAACACATTAAAAAAAAAACTAGAATCATCCAAGCAAATGAAAGAGAGAGGTACTGGAAGAGTATAAACTGATATTCCAATGGAACCTAACTTTTATAAACCCTCATATAATACCTGAAGATTCTGTTTTAAACTAAAAAAAATTCTAAACTTATCAATTCTGATTTCAGAATTGCTCCTGAATTATGTTACTACCTAAAGAGTCTCAAAAACCTAATATTTATGTCTCACAGAAAAATTAAATTTATAACCAATGAAGTATATTAAATCATGTGCTCACAGAATAATTTGCTCTTTCTCACACATCCCTTAAATTGGGAATACTTACTGTTCTTCTGGAATCTACTAAGAAGAGCCTTCCTATAACAAAATAAATGAAGGAAGACTTACAAGTTGACTAAATGAAAGGGATAGTGGCATTCTATATAATATTTGTATTTGGCATTTTATTAGAGAATTATATAAAAAAGAAGCTGTTGAGTTGATCTCAAGACATGATTCTGATCATTTTTGTAAGCCATTCTAATATTTCTGTAACAAAAATTTCTGTGCTTGTCATTAGCAATCCCACCACTTCCAACATACACACAACATCATCCTCATCATCATCACCACCTATCAGAAGCTTGCATGCACAAATTGTTAAATATGTCCTTTTAAAAATGAACTATGAATAAATGCTAATTATTTGAGAACCAGGGCAGAAACATTTATCATATACCAAGCCAACAAGAACATCTATGTTTGCATTAAATTTTTAATTCTTTTCCATATCATTGCACGGCTGTGACTCTTTGGTACAAGTAGTCACAAGTGGGAGCTGAAGAGAAGACAACTGAAGTCTTACAGGAGGGAGTCAGAGAAAGTGCCACAGAGGAGATAATGCTTGAACTGATATTTGAAGGAAAATGGAAAACTAGCCAAAGTGACAAAGCAAAGAGGAGCATAATGGGCATGGGAGAGCACATAGGCAAAAAACACTGGGACATAAGATAACATGGCAGGTTTGAGAACCAGTAAATATTTCCCTGCAATATGCGGAATGTGAAAAATCAGGTTTGAGGCCGGGCACGGTGGCTCAAGCCTGTAATCCCAGCACTTTGGGAGGCCAAGATGGGCGGATCACGAGGTCAGGAGATAGAGACCATCCTGGCTAACACGGTGAAACCCCGTCTCTACTAAAAACTACAAAAAACTAGCCGGGCGAGGTGGCAGGCGCCTGTAGTCCCAGCTACTCAGGAGGCTGAGGCAGGAGAATGGCGTAAACCTGGGAGGCGGAGCTTGCAGTGAGCTGAGATCCGGCCACTGCACTCCAGCCTGGGTGACAGAGCAAGACTCCGTCTCAAAAAAAAAAAAAAAGAAAGAAAGAAAAATCAGGTTTGGAGTGAGGAAGGAGTAGATCATAAATAGCTTCGAGTATCAATCAAAGGAGTTTAGATTTTATTCTGTTGGTGGTTCTGCAGGTCAAAGTAACTCCATCTTAAATGCTAATCCATCATGTTGACTTCTGATCAACCCTAGTTCTGGGAAGGCCTCTAAGATTTTTACTTACCATGAATTCTTCCCTTAAGCAAATTCTCTGTGGTGTATAAGCCCTGGGTCTGGAGAATAACAGAGCAAGGATACATCACCTCACAGGTACCGAGATATGGCTTCTGTTAATAAGTCCCTATTAAATGTTGTTTCCTGTGAAAATGGATATGTCAGCCTCTTTCTTCAGGCTCTCAGCTTCCTCAGTCTTTGGGGATAGGTTTGCAAAGACCTACTTACCACAGAACAGTGACAGAAGCCATTTAGCAATATGGAAAAAATAATTCCACTAGCAAAATCCATAATGAACAAGAGGAGCAGATAACTATTTGGAGGAAATGATTAATAGTTCATGAAGTAAGGAAGAATCAATTGTCATGAGCAGAGACAGAAGAAGACAAGTTCAAAGTTTATTAGGAAATTTGATCAGAGAATGAGAGGGGACAAGTTTGGAGTTCATCAGGAAATTAAATCAAGAGTCCTCACCATTTACAGAAGGTTATGATTCCTTCTCTAATATTCCATAAAATTTCATAGGTTTTTTAGTAAGAGAAAAAGGAGAAGGAAATTGCCAAATAGAAGAAATCAAGCTGAGTATATCATATAATCTTTCCTACTGTAAGTAAAAAAAAAAAAAAATAGAACTCACTTCCATTATTTTAAAATAATTTGTACTCAATAAACCACTTGAAACCGAAAGTCCTTTTTCAGGGCTGATTACTTATATCACCAGTAAAATGTAAGCCATAACTGAAATGTGATTTTAGTATAAGAGATAAAAGTTTGCAACAGAATAATTTAACAAAATGTAGTGATTACAAAACCAAATGTCCTGTTTATAATTCACACCATTAGCTTAATGGTGTGATTCTCAATCAATCTTCCATATAGGCAGATGACTTTTCTCCAAACTGGATATTTTGGTCTAAATTTGCCTTAGCTTCCTCCGCTGAGAAAATTTTTTCGAATGGGATCCAAACACATCCAGCCATTGCTTATAACAGGTATCTATTGTTTTGTCTCCCCAGCACTCTCTATCCATTTTTGGAAAATGACCCACTCCCATTCACTATCCACCCTTATCCTCTTGTATCCATATAATTACTATGCAGGACATGATGCCTGTTTAATGTTTGGTAGATGATCCAACTAACATTGAGTTCCTAAATATTCTCTGTGTCAATGACCCATCTCTCTACTCTACTTTAGGACTCACTCTCTAAAGACCACACCCTACTTGGGAATCACTACTGAAGAATGGTTTACTTCTGTTACAACATGTCATGTGACCACACCCACCAATCTTTTCCTTTTTCTTACTCCCATCTCACCTGTTGAGCCTCATCCAAATCTTCAGGCACCTGCCCACTCCTCCCAGACTGTTACGGGAAGTCAGGGACCCTGAACAGAGGAACCGGCTGGAGCCACGGCAGAGGAACATAAATTGTGAGGATTTCATCTTAATATGGACATTTATCATTTCTCAAATAATACTTTTATAATTTCTTATGCCTGTCTTTAATCTCTTAATCCTGTTATCTTCGTAAGCTGAGGATGTACGTCACCTCAGGACCACTGTGATAATTGTGTTAACTGCACAAATTGATTGTAAAACATGTGTGTTTGAACAATATGAAATCAGTGCACCTTGAAAAAGAACAGAATAATAGCGATTTTTATGGAACAAGGGAAGACAACCATAAGGTCTGACTGCCTGCAGGGTTGGCAAAAAGAGCCATATTTTCTTCTTGTAGAGAGCCTATAAATGGATGTGCAAGTAGGAAACATATCGCTCAATTATTTTCCTAGCAAGAAATATTAATATTAATACCCTGGGGAAATAATGCATTCCCAGGGGGAGGTCTATAGATGGATGTTCTGGAAATGTCTGTCTTGTGCAGTTGAAATAAGGACTGAGATAAGCCCTGGTCTCCGGCAGAACCCTCAGGCTTACTAGGGTTGGGAAAACTCAACCCTGGTAAATTTGTGGTCAGACCGGTTCTCTGCTCTTGAACCCTGTTTTCTGTTAAGATGTTTATCAAGACAACGCACTGCTGAACATAGACCTTTATCAGTGGTTCTGTTTTTGCCCTTTGCCCTGTGACCTTTGTTGGACCTTTATCAGTGGTTCTGCTTTTGCCCTTTGCCATGTGATCTTTGTTAGGCCCTTATCAGTGGTTCTGCTTTTCATTCTTTGAAGCACGTGATCTTTGTACCTACTCTCTGTTCTTACACCCCCTCCCCTTTTGAAATCCTTAATAAAAACTTGCTGGTCTGAGAATCAGGTGGGCATCACAGTCCTACCAATATGTGATGTCACACCCAACTGTAAAATTCCTCTCTTTATACTGTCTCTCTTTATTTCTCAGCAGGCCAACACTTATGGAAAACAGAAAGAACCTACTTTAAAATATTGGGGGCGGGTTCCCCCAGTACCAGACCATCATCTCCCTCACCTGTTTTCCACGTCCAACCACAATCCCCTATCAGTCAAATGAATAATGCTTTTCCTGTAACTCTCCATTTATTTTCCATCCTTTGTTTCCAATACAGCAAGCCTGATCAGTCTCCACCCAGATGAATCATGCTCAAATTCTCTTCTGGATGACTGAACTCTCAAAAAGAACACTGCTCAACAATCCAGACTGGTATCATTCAAATTTATAGTGGCTAACAACCCTCATGATAATCATTTGTTCTGAGTCAGTACACTTCCCAACTCCTTAGGCCCACTGTTCCAAACCTTACCACTTCCTTAAACCGCCTGCATCATCAAGCCCCTCCATCTTTATCGTCAGATCTTCTTTTTCATAGTAAAACAGAGGTTATCAGATTAAAGAGATATCAGGTTATCAGGTTTAACAGACAGAAGAATATTCACCTTCCTGTTCCTATACCTCAAATATACCTAATGGAGTGCCCATCTTTATCTCACTCACGTCTATATTTGAGAAACCAGGGTCTCTCCTCTTTTCCTCTCCAAGCCACCATTTCTACCTGTGTCTTAAGTCTGAGACCACAGAAACCTTCAGAGATGCTGTCTTTCTTCTATATCTTTTTACCTCCACTTTAGCTCCTTCTCTCACGAATATGAGCAGATCAATTAATCTTATCCCCCAAATAAAACTATCTGCCCCACCACCAACAAAATGTTCCCTTGGCCCTTCTTCCATTTTTAGCACTTCTCCATTTCTTTCTTCTAGTTTCTCACCAAATGTCTAGAAACTATGTGCATCTATACATATGTGTGCATTTTATATATATAAGCACACAGACAATAAATATAAAATATGTGCATTTTATATATTTATATAAGAGAAACAGATGGCAATAGTTTAAGGAATAGAGAAATATATATATATATAATACTATGTGTATGTGTGTGTATAGATATTTATTTATTCCTTAAAACATTGCCATGGTTTCTAATCCAACCTCTAGACCAAAAATACCTTCAGTAAGTCACCTATTTATCTTATCACTGCTAAGTCCAAAGCTCTGTCATTAAATTCTCTTCCTAATTGACCCAACTACAGCATTCAAAACCACTTTCTTTTCCCCCATTGCATACAGAGTATACATTTATTTGTTTAGTCTTTCTCTCTCCTGTAGGAACTAAGTTTTTATGAGGGCAAAGACCTTACCGGCTTGATTCACTCTCTAGAATTGTGTCTGGCATGTTATAAGCGATGAACATTTATTGAATAAATATCACCTACCTCTAGGCAAAAATCGGTTAGTCAGAGGTGGGAACCACACCCTGAGACAACTTCACTCTCTTCACTGAGAGTTTAAACTTGAGACCAGGAAAGTCAACCCAGTCTCTCTAGGTAATAAAAATTCACCTTCAGTGTAAAAGGAGAATAAAGCAGATAATACACAGAAAGTGAGACAAATAGCATCCTAACAGATTTCAAGCCCTTGGTTTCATTTATCCCAATGTCCCTGTCACTTCATTCTATTTTTGGTCTCTGAAATATCCTAACACCCTTATAGTAAGTTACCTTTTTAACTTAAACAATTTAGTCTTTTCTTCTGTCATTATCAAGAGATTCCTTACTAATATACTATTCTTTGGTTGCATAGGTTCCAAAATAAACATCCTAAAGCCAATGTTCAAAAAAAAAAAAAGAAAGAGTAAAAGTTTACAGTTCCAACTCCCTGAATGAACAATATGTGTAAAATATATTTAACAAAAATGTGGTGTGATATGGAGTCATTTTCTTTATGATTTATAAACTCTCTGCCACACTTAGGTACTATTTACGGGAGGAAAAGCTATTTTCTTGTTCATATCTTCTCTAAAAGATTACGTATATATCACCATGGAACACTATGCAGTCATAAAAAAGGATGAGTTCATGTCCTTCACAGGGACATGGATGCAGCTGGAAACGATCATTCTGAGCAAACTACCACAAGGACAGAAAACCAAACACAGCATGTTCTCACTCATAGGTGGGAACTAAACAATGAGAACACTCGGACATGTGGCGGGGAACATCACACCCCAGGGCCTGTCATGGGGTTGGGGGCAGGGGGATGGACAGCATTAGGAGAAATACCTAATGTAAATGTTGAGTTAATGGGTGCAGCAAACCCACATGGCACATGTATACCTATATAACAAATTTGCACGTTGTGCACCTGTACCCTAGAACTTAAAAGTATAATTTTAAAAAATTTAAAAGTTTTAAACAAGTTTTCAAAACAAAGATTATATATTCATTTTATTCCTAATTTTTTTTTTTCTTTTTTTGAGACGGAGTCTCGCTCTGTCACCCAGGCTGTAGCGCAGTGGTACAATTTTGGCTCACTGCAACCTCTGCCTCCCACGTTCAAGCGATCCTCCTACCTCAGCCTCTCAAGTAGCTTGGATTACAAACATGCGCCGCCACACCGGGCTAATTTTTGTATTTTTAGTAGAGATGAGGTTTCACCATGTTGCCCAGGCTGATCTCGAACTTCTGACCTCAAGTGATCCGCCCACCTCGGCCACCCAAATTGGTGGGATTACCAGCGTGAGCCACCACACCTCCCCGAATGCTATTTTTTTGAAATGAATTTTGGTACTAATTTTACCTCGTGCTAATTTTCCTTAGACAGTAGGAAAAGTAAACCATTAACAGAGAGTAGTTGAAAAGTAAACCACTAACCGAGAGTAGTTGAAGAACCCAGTTACAACCACGCATAACAACTTTAAGGCAGGAGGACAAACTAAAATGTCTCCTACATTGGCATTTAGAAACAGTAAAGTTGTATCTTGGAAAACATAAATTAAATAATGAGCAATATTACATTTCATGGGTCATGGTACTTACCAAACAAACGCTGATGGAACAGAAATTTGCCAGCTATTAGTCCTGTGAGAATGGCAAGTAGCCATAGAAGCACCTTCAAAATCCTCCAGCCAACTCCTCTAGGGTATTTATTTGTAACAAATGAAAAACAGTTTCCAACAACAATAACATTGGCTTCTGTTTGGCTATGAGAAACTGGGTCCTCCGCAAATATTAAGAAGTTAAAGAAGATCACCAAGTAAGCCACAATCATGCGAGACCAGGGATGCTGGAAATAATAACGAAAGTCTTTACCCATTCTTCAAAACTCCCAGTTCGTACTTTACCTGTGTAAGAAAAGATATATAGGGTTAGAGCAGGAAAACAAGTAGTCTCTTCCTTCTTTTTATCAGTTCAGGTTTATAACAGTTTCATAAAAAGGTATTTGGAAAAGATGATATCTGTTCCTACTTATGGCTCCAAGACAAGTCCGAGAATGAGGAAAGCAAATATTGCCCCTTCCCTAACATCTAATCATACCTCTGATCATTTGGAGACTTGGGAAAGAAAAACAACGGAAAAGTAAGGAGAAACAAGGGGATGTGAGAGGGCAGAACACTGTCCAAAATTGGGATGGTGACCAAGATGACATGTAGAGGTCCTCCCAGGGGGAAACGCAGAGGTGGCACAACCACAGCTCATTGCAGCCTCCATCTCCTGGGCTCAAGTGATCCTCCCACCTCAGCCTCTCCAGTAGCTGTGACCACACGCATGTGCCACCACACCTGGTTAACTTTTGTATTTTCTGTAGAGACAGGGTTTCGCCATGTTGGTCGTGAACTTCTGGGCTCAAATGATCTGCCCACCTAAAGTTCCCAAAGCGCTGGGACTACAGGTGTGAGCCACCATACTTGGCCTCCTGTTTTTGATTATTACAAAATCAAAACAATATAGAGGTAAAATGAGCATATATTAACGAAAGTTAAACAATATTCTCTCCTTTGTCCAAATCCCTCTCCTCAGAGTTATGACTGCTTAAGAATTTGGTGTAATTACTTTCAGATCTTCTTCTAAACACTGACAAATGTATATACATGAATAAACTTTTATTAAAATGTCCATAGTCTAGTTATCAAATAATTTCAACAGAGAGTAAGTTCTGTGAAATAGCTACGTCTACAGCAGAGTAGTGGCCCACAGAAAGGACTGGGCAATCCTTTGCACTGGGTGAATGAGAAGAGGAAGATTTCACAGAAGATATCCCCACGTTTAAGGTTGGAGGATTAGCATAATTTTTTTTACTAGTGAAGAAGGGACGGATAGAAGGCAAGCCACTCTAGGCAGTGGCTACGGCACATCCAAAGGCACAGGGCACTGCAAAATATGTAATATGCCTACAGTAGTGGGTCCTAACCTGAATATGTGCACTGGAAGTACATAGCTATCTTAAAATGAAAATGTTCAGGCCCACCTCCAAAGTCTTGCTCAGTTCCTCCCTCTTCCCTCTTTGGAAACTAGCCTGCCCATAAAGAACACAAGCTGTAACTTCCACATGAAGAGATCTGTCTGGGTCCACCAGGGCTTATAAGTGGATGATTATGTCTATGTAGTTCTGGGGTTTGGCGTTCGTGAGCCCATTTGGCTCTCAGACTAAACTGTGTCTGTTTTTCAGCAACAACACTGATTAAATCTTAGCTATCAAAAATAATACACACAAAAATTTGACTGCCATCTGCCAATTCATTTTTCTTCTCTCCCAATTTGTTTAGAATTCAGAAAGGGAAGAGGGAGAAGAGGGTCCTTTACAAAGTCTACAGCAGTTTACATGCCAGGCTCTGTGCTGGATGTCTGCATGTATCATTGTGTCATTTTTGTCATAACAACCCCCTGAAATACTGTTATGATCATTCCTGCCACTTCATTTTACAGGGTGGAAATTGGGGCTGACACAGATTTTCTGATTTGCCCAAAGTCACCTAGCAGGAGAGCTCTGATCTGAGCCTCTGAAGCCGACCCCAGGTGCTGATCACTATTCTCTGCAGACAGCCAGATCAACTCCTTGCACTTTCCTTGCCTAGAGTACAGGCCTAGGTCCCAGTCCCAGGGATGCCATCCCTTGAATGTCTTCTGGAGACATGTTCTCCTCCAGACACAAATATAATAACTCTGTAATATCTACTTCTAACGCATAAAAAAAATTTGTGGGTGGGCATGTGTGCGTGTGTGTTTGGCAAAAAGAATCCTTTATAAACTCTGAACACTTGGTGGGGGGAGTATCCATTGATAAATACTCTCCCTTTATACATGACTGAAATCATAAAGACCATGCCACAAGCCTGAAGTAAGTCAATGGAAGATCTGAGATAGCCTCCAAGTCTCCCAAGTCCCAATCCAATATTCTGGGCTGATGAATGCCAATTCAATCCACAATCTTAGTTAATGAGGACTTGTCATGACTATTTTACAAAAGCAATATAAACAGGGAAAGGATTGGCAATAGAATTCAGCCAAGCAAACAGTCACTGTGCCTTGGATTCATAAGCCTTCTGAGCAATTTTAAGTCCCTTGTTATCTCTGTGAACACTCTGAAATCTATCCCCAGGGGCTGTAGCTTGGATCGCCTAGGAATGGTGACTATCTCAAGAGTCTTGTTTTTGTTTTTGTATTTTTCAATGTGAGGCTCATCACCTGCTATGGCAGCAGACACTTAAACATGTGACTCTCACACCAAAGACAGCAGAGCAAGTAGTGAAGAACAAAAATGAACTTTTATGCGTTTTCATGATATTTAATGTGTAAGAATGCCAGAATAGGTTGGTTTTCAACTCAACTTCACACAACACTTTTGGAAGTGTCCAAAGACCACCACTACAAGAAAAATTCATCACTGGTCACCAGTGAGTTATAAAAAAGAAATCGTTCCCATGTGCCCATCAGAACTAGAAAGGAGTATTATTTAAGAAGCTGTTATTACAGGTTGCTGTCACTGCTTTTGCCAGTGAAGAATTCTACCACCACCTCCCCCTCCCATCATGAACACACACAATTAAGGCAGTAGGAGTTAGAAATGCTACTGAAATAGCATTATTGTCATTCCTATCACTTCATTTTACAGAGAGGAAATTGAGGCTCACATGGACTTTGTAACTGGTCCAAAGTCACCTCTCAGAAGAGCTGTGATCTGAGCCTCTGAGGCTGACTCCAGGGCCTTATCACCATTTCCTGCAGATGGCCAGATCAACTCCAATACATACAATCTTGATTCTTTTTTAAAATACATGCATTTTGGAGGCTAGCACATACTTATTTTCTTGTTTTTAACTTGAGAATCTTGCTTCGTGGGCTATGTGATGTCCACATGCTCAAGTTAAACTAGAACATTCAAAAAATTTCAGAGACAGCTGTTTCTCTCCAGCATTTATATTATTTAGGGAAAGAGAACTATAGCATTGAGCAATAATCTTGCACTAGTACATGATTTTATTTAATTACCACAGTAATGCCATGAATGCTACTATCACTGCCACATTACAGGGAAGAAAACAAAGGCTCAGAGCAGTTGCTGCCTGTTTAATTTACATAGCAAGTAGAAACATCAGAGTTTGAATCCAGATCTACACCTAGCCCTTAATCTTTCTAATATACCACAAAGCTGGAAGTGTTTCTTCCAGTAAGATATTTCCCATCACAGTTACAGCTTATTCTGTATTTCCACTAACAGTTTCAACTAGCAGAACAAAACAGGACCCTATTATTGATCATTTAAGCTGGCTGAAATTTATTCTTGCCTCATAATTCTGAAGTTGAAGTGATATCTTCTAGAGGGTCCCAAATTTCAAACTCTTACATAATAATTTGAATTAAACCTCTGCTTATCCTCACTTCATGACTTCGTACACAGGCTGCAAATGTTTGCCTAGTCATCTCAGCCCTACTTTCTAGTTCCTTAGGTACCCCAACATTATCCAGAGAACCAAAGCTGTTTTTACCTCTGTAGTGCACATAAAACATCTTTACAATCAGTAAGATCATTTGGTGTATCTACTGTTAATTTAAATGCAGGCTTGAGGCTGTTCAAATGGACTATGTTATACAGGGCACATAGTCTGCAAAACCTTTCGATTTTTAAATTCATTTCTATAACCACAGATGAGAATGAGCTTTTATCTTAGCTCCTGGCTCATTATAGTGAAATTATCTGTGTATGTGTTTGTCTCCCTCACTTGATCATAAGCTCCTCAGAGAAGTGGCTGTTTACTGCCAGGGCACAGCACAATACTGGGCTCATATTGGGTGATCAGTAGGTATCTATTGGATGAGCTGAGTGGTACACTCACAAAGAGAAGCTCCCTCATTATTTAGGCGAGATGAGAAGAGGGTGGAGCAATCTGCCATTCAACTTCTGCTAAGGCAAACAAAGTGAAGAGGAGCAGTGGAGACCAAGGACTACATTGATGACCTGGCCAGTAACAATACTAATGCATCCCCACTCAACTCCCTCTCATTTCAGCACAAGGTGTTAAATTAATATTTCTAAGGCTAACATTTATTGAGCACATACTATATACCAGACACTATGCTGATGAGCTTTACCAGCATCTCTTAAATTTCATAGCAAACCAATGAAGAAAATATTATTTTCCCCATTTCACAAATATTGAAACTGAGACTTAGAGTTCAGTACCTTGTAAAAACTAACAAAATTAATTTATATCAGAGCTACAATTTAAACCCAAGCCACCTGGCTTCAACACTCCATGCAATGCCTCCCACACACAAGGACACAAATTCTAAAATCTTACCCTTTACATTAGTTAGAAAGTTTCTGATAATAAAGCCAACTGATATAAAAAAAAAAATTCACAGTACTTCTATTTTGTGCAAAGGCACAGAAGAAACTGCCTGGGACTGATGTAGAGATGTATCAGTAGTTGTGTGTGGCTGGAACACTGGGTGCTTGGCATTATCCTGTGAGAGTTAAGGATAATTTGGAGCCAATCCAACAAAGATTATCCAAAAGTGTTGGTCTGTATTTTACTGAAAATAGAGAATTATCAAAGGTTTCAGAGCGGAAGAGTGAGACAATCTTGTATATAAAAGGGATGATATACAGATTTGTTAACTCCATAACAACATTCATTCATTCATTTGTTCAATATTTACCACTTGCCTATTTTTTGCCAGACACAGGCCTATGTGCTAGGGTAACTAACAGACAAAGACCTGTTGCTTGCATCTGATAGTTTCTTTGAGGGAAACAGATATTAAACAGATAAAAATTAAACACAGTATTCAAGAAAGTTCACAGAGAAAATTAAAGCAAGGAAAAGTTAACAGGGAGTGTCAGGTGTGAGGGAAGTTGAAGACTTCATTATAAGGCGACATCAGAAGACAGGCACGAAAGAAGGGAGAGGAGTCAGCAGCTATCTGGGAAAATTGTGATCCAGATAGAGGGAACAAAAGTTGGAAAGGCTATTGTTGGGTGCAGGTTTAGAGCAAATTAAGGATCTTCAAGGAGGGCAGTATGACTGGATGGGGAGCAGGTGCAGGGGAGTATGAAAGAGATGAGGTACAGGAGGTAGCATCTGATCATTAGCAGGCCTTGAAGCCCTCCTATGTGGGCTTTCACCCTGAGTGGGATAGGAAGCAGAGGAGGGACACAATCTGACTTATATGTCAGAAGGGCCTGTTTCCTGATTGAAAATATTTTATAAGAAAGGAGGGCAAGGAACAGAAGCAGGGAAGCTACTGAAGAAGCCGTTGCCAAAGAGATGCAGCAACTTGGACCAAGCAGAGAGAAATTAAGGCAGTTTAAACAACTCTGGTTCTGGACACATCAAAAATAACTATTAAGATTTACTAATACATTGGATGTAGACGTGATCTAGGCAAAATCCAGAATGGAACTACCATTTCCTGAGATGGAAAATGCATTTCCTGAGATGAAGAGGGTTGCAGTAGATGTAGACAGCAAACTTGTAATTAACACTTTCTAGTGCTTTTAGGGGTTGAGCTCTTGGAAAGCACTTTCCATGTATTCTCTCAATTATTCCTGATACCAGCCATTTGAATTTACCAGTGAAGAAACAGAAATTCAGAGAGGTTATGATCTGTCCAGGATCATAAAGCTACTAGCTGACAGAAACAGGTACGACTACCTCTGTATAACCCCAAAGTTATTACTCTTAGTTACCATTGTGTGAAGTATAAAATACAGAATAAAATTTCAATGGGAACGAAGTAAAAGTGAAGTACTAAGTGATGACTTGCACCTAGTAGGCCTTCAATACATATTTGCTGATGGATGAATAAATGAATAAACAGATGTATGGATAACAGAAAACAGACCAGCCTGGGTGAGGGAAAAAAAAAAAAACTAGAAGACTCCATTCCAGAGAGAGTACAGTCTGGATAATACACATCCAAATCTGCAAAAGGAGAAATGGCACAAAGGTGAAAAACCAAATATATGGAATGTCCTCAAAGAGCTACAAACTTTCGAAAGCAATCTCAGGCGGCACAACATCATTTCTGTTTTTGTCTATTGGTGGTATGCGGATGTGGGGGTGGGGAAAGGCAGAGCTCACAACGAGTATGAAAAGTCTTATACTTACAACCTACCTGGTCTCACACACACATATGTACACACGCACACAGACCAGTCCTGAGGTAATGACAGGTCTTAGTATATTATCTTCAATTGTTAGATAAAAAGGCAAGAAAAGATTATATATACCATTTTACATAATGCAAGTGCCTAATACAGGTTTAAAAAAAAAAAACACAAATAGCAATAATAACAGAAATAAAGTTAGAACTTCTTACTTTTAGTCTAATACAAAAGACCACGGGGCTTTTAAATAAACAGCAACCTTTTAAGTCAATCAATAAAACCACCATAAGTGGTTCTGATAGATTCCAGGACAGTATTTGTGGTACCTTAGCTAATTTAGAGGTTTACATCTATAAATCACTTCCTAGACTTTCTCTTCACATTGTTTCAACCTTTAAGTGATTTTTCTTCCCTTGTTCCTATCCTGCAGTCCTTGGGTAAAGAAATTGCTTAATCAATGCAAGTTTTTAAAACAGCAACTCCAAAAGCAAAATAGGTCTACTGGTCCTCTGAACAGAGACAACTTTCCATTGAAATGGCAAAATATTTACGAGCCCTAGCACATTATAAAGTTAAAAAATAATCACTACTATATCCTTTAAAAATGTTTAGACCTCCTTTTCAGTGATTTGTTTGTAATAAAGAATTGCCAGCGGGGCGCAGTGGCTCACACCTGTAATCACCACATTTGGGGAGGCCAAGGTGGGCCGATCACAAGGTCAGGAGTTCGAGACCAGGCTGACCAACATGGTGAAACCCCACCTCTACTAAAAATACAAATATTAGCCAGGCGTGGTGGCGTACGCCTGTAATTCCAGCTACTCAGGAGGCTGAGGCAGGAGAATCCCTTGACCAGGGACGGCGAGGTTGCAGTGAGGTGAGATCACCGCACTGCACTCCAGCCTGGGTGACAGAGCTGGACTCCATGAAAGACAGAAAAGGAAAGAGAAGAAATTGCCATGGCCATATTCCAAACATAATGCCAAAGAAAAAAACATTTAATGAATTAAATAGAATTCATGTAAAAAGTGTATTTTTTAAAGACAGCTTAAAGAAGCATGGATAAAACTGACAAGAGCCAGTTTCTCATCACAGGGATGAGAGGGAGGGTGGAATAGGAGGGATAAATGCCTGAGACAAAATGTCAAAATCCATAATTACTTTTAAACCACGAAGACTGGGGGGATAAAAAAAGTATATCCATGGTCAAATGTCAATACTTTACAACAAAAAAATGAGGTTTACAGGGATTCAACTACTTTTATATTCAATAAATTGGAAGACCTCGTTTCTGAAGCCAAAACAAAAACCCTGTAGCTTCCTAGAAGTCCTTCCTTGGATTTCAGACTATACATCATTTATAATTAGGAGGCAATACATATCCTTATATTCAGCATACTTTTCCTCATGTTTTTTTCCTTTTTGGTTCCCGATAAGCATGTGATGTTTACTCCCCTCTCTCTGTCTCACACACACACCCACACACACACACACTTCATTGTTTCACAGACGGTAGAAAGCACTTGTGGGCCTGTGGCATTTTCAAAAATAGGAATAAAAAAATAATTTTATTTAGTCACGATGAAGTTAGCAAACACCCAAACACCCAAGTCTTTGTTTTTTTCCCCAAGAACAACACCTACGAACTGCAACCTGTTAATTTAATTAAGAAAAATAGGGCTTTTACTCAGTTCCTAGGCTAGGAATCGCTGAAGCAAGGAAAGTTCAAGGTCTGCTCTCCCACCGTATCTCGGCACCCTGGAGCCGGGAGTTTGAGGGCTCCCACCAAGAGCCTTTCGCCCAGGAGTCTCCACTGCCCTTAGTCAGAGGGCTGGCGCGTCCCCCTCCCTCCTTGACACTTCACCCTGCCTCTTTGGCTGCCATCCCCAGGAAGGCAGGAGCACAGGCGCCAGGGAATTTGGGGGCCGGGCCAGGGTTCCGCGGCTGCTTCCGCACTCGCGGGCAGGGACGAGGAGGCAGCCGGGCTGCGGGCGGCAGGGCCGGGAGGGCTGCGCTGCGGCTGGACCGAGCGGCGGGGGAGGCTCGCCTAACGCCCGGGCCCACGTACTCACCCGAAGGGTCGCGCGGAGCGCGGGGCGACTACACACGGGAGTCGCGGTCAAGCACAGCCCTCAGCGCGCCGGCGGCCTCGCTGGGAAGCGCGGCGAGACGGGCCCGCGGCGTAGCTGCCGCTGCTGCTGTCACGAAGCTATAAATACCGGCTCGGCCCACACCCGCCGCCGCCTACGCCGGGCGCCCTCCGCGCCGGTGCTTCACCGCGCCGCGCTCCAGCCGCAAAGTCCGCGGCCGCGGGTCGGGCCACGCGAGCGCAAGGGCACAGGCGCCGCGCGGGTGACCGCGATCATGCCAGCTGTGTGCAACCTCTGAAGCTGGAGGCATGGCCTTTCCCAGCCCCCGCCCTCCCGCCCGCACCACGGACTGACTCCAGCCCGCGGGCCGCGTGCGCCACGGGCCGGGCCGAGCCTGTCCGGGCCGGCCCACCTCTGCAGAGCTGCAGCTGCAGGCGGGGACGATTCAGGAACCTGGTGGGGGTTGGGGGGCGGCTGACAGAAAATCCACCATCCTGCAGGGAACCAGTGAGGGTCCCACTGGAATGTCCTCGAAGAGCTACAAACTTTCGAAAGCAATCTCAGGTCACAAAACGTGATTTCCGTTTTTGTCTGTTAGAGGTGTGGGGATGTGGGGGTGGGGAGAGGCAGAGCCCATGAATAGTATGAGAAGTCTTCTACTTACTTTCCAACCTGCCTAGTCTCACACACACACATGTGTACACACACATTCATACATACATAGAGATGCACAAACACACTCATGCATGCATATGTATACACACATAAGCACAAGTACACACATGCATACACACGTATACCTCAGCACACATACTCATGCACAATTTTTGAACTTTTTGCAGTCTGAGGCTCTCAGAAGGCTGTCATTCTATGGTACCTAAATGATACCGCTGCGGCATAGGGCAGGAAGACCCTTTGACTACATTTGACCAATTGCTCTCTTCCTGAGTGTAACCTCATTTCCTTCCACACCTAATAGCAGCTGCTACCTCAGTTTACCAGTTGCTGAAAATGTGTTAACAGCTGCTATCCAGCATGCTAATATTTCCTGGTAATGGAAGTTATCACCAGTGTATATAATCAAATGGAAAATAGGATAATTTCTGTATGCCCATATTAGCAAACTTATGAAGGAAGAGGTAGGCCCTCTCCTGGACTGGTAGCCTGATTCAGGAATGGGTTGGATGGCAAGAGGGAGAACTGAGGTGTCAGCAGACTTTAAGATGGGATGGAGAGAACCATGTCCAAGTGCCACAGGGTAGCTTATCTGCACAGGGATAATTGGGAATGCACTGTGATACTTCCCACTAATTTGACATTTTTCTAGCTTCCAAGAATGACCATGTATATATGGTTTTATATATATATATGCCTCTCATATATATCAGAGTGAACTCAATCCACTCCATAATCAATTGAACTACATGGGTGTCTACTAAAATGAACTTCAGTTCATCAGAACCGAAATATCATTCAGCAGCTTGTCTTCTGTCTCCTTAAGAAATGGAACCCCCACATCCCCACACCACTATATATAGTAGTCAATCATTTGTGGTCATTTTACGGAACTCTTAACTAGTAAGGTTCTCTTTTGTAATGCTTTAACAAGTTTTGCCAGAAAGAGTTGTTGCCTATGCAGCACTTTGTACATTTTACTATTACACTTTTGTTGTTCTTTTTTGCAACTTCTTTTTTCCCCCACTACGCTATGAACTCTTCAAGGGCAGAGACTAAATGTTACTCATCATTGTATCCTTAGTACCTAACATAGTAAGTTATAGTAATGGCTCATAGATACTGGATTAATTCCACATATTAGTCATTATATTCCACTGTGCTTTTATAACTGTAATTAATAGTATTCTTTAAAGAATTTTTAAACTGTTACACGTGGGTAACTGTTTAACAAGGGTTCCATATACTATATTTTCCTTGGATCTCCATTTAAAGCAAGGACTCTTCAATCAGTTAAAACTGAAAAATAGTAAAACTTCACAAATTACACAGAATACTGAGGTCTGTAATATACATCTTTTATTATTACTATTTTCTTTGAGACGTAGTCTTACTGTGTCCCCCAGAATGCAGTGCAGTGGCACAATTATAGCTTACTGCAGCCTTGACTTGCTGGGCTCCAGTGATCCTCCCACCTCAGCCTCCAGAGTAGCTGGAACGACAGGCACACACCACCACGCCTGGCTAATTTTTGTATTTTTTGTAGAGACAAGGTTTTGCCACATTGTCCAGGCTGGTCTCAAACTCCTGAGCTCAGGTGATCTGCGCACCTCATCCTCTCAAAGTGCTGAGGTTACAGGTGTGAGCCACCGTGCCCAGCCTTTTTTTTTTTTTTTTTTTAAGAGACAGAGTCTTGCTCTGTCTGTCACCCAGGCTGGCGCACAGTGGTGCAATCATAGCTCATTGCAACTTCAAACTCCTGGGCTCAAGCAATCCTGCTGACTCACCCTCCCAAGTAGCTGGGATCACAGGTGCACACCACCACACCTAGCTAATTTTTTAAATTCTGTAGAGACAGGGTCTACATTGCCCACCTGATTGTGAACTCCTGGCCTCAACCCATCCTTCAGCCTCGGCCTCCCAAAGTGCTGGGATTTTAGGGTGAGCCAGAGCACCCAGTTAAGGTGTGTAATCTATAACCCCCTGTCACCTCCAGACAAAACAAAATAAAGGAAAAGAGGAGGCACTTTCCCTTTCATTGAGAAAGAGACTGAAAAAAAACATTGTATTTCAGGGGATAGTGGGATAAAAATCATTCAGTAGCTTGTCGTCTGTCTCCTTAAGAAATAGAACTCAATCCACTCCATAATCAATTGAAGTACATGGGTGTCTACTAAAATGAACTTCAGTTCATCAAAACCGAAATGTCCGGCATCACTTACATGGAACTTGTTAGCCTACCTTTAGACCTTTAGATCTCTCTTCATATAATAATAATTTTAAGAATAAGCTTTACCAGTGCTTACTATTTATTGTTGAGAAGCCTCAGGGCTTAGAGAATATAGTTCTCCAGGACCACTTTAAGGCAAAATACTGAAATGGGCAAGGCTTGTTTTCAGCATCAATGTTCCCTTTTTACCACTGACCAAGAAGCCTGTGCTCTTTGTCTTGGTAGCCAGCCATGATCTACAGCTCAGCCCTATTTCAGAACCGGACAGAGGAATAGCCTCTCAGCTTGGTCACAATAACAATTAGTGACAAAAGTTCAACTTATTGAAGGCTTATTGTATACCAAACTCATTACATGTATTAAAGACATGTGAGATAGCTGCTAAACACAGAGTATCCCTCTCTACATTTACCTTTGAGGAGACAGGCATACCGAGATTGAGTAATTCATTCAAGATATCACAAGTAGCATAGTGGTAGAGTAAGGATCAGAAGCCACGTAAAGTGGCTTGTCAGCCCACGTTTTAACCTCTCATCTTATATAATACTTCTTCTCCATATAAGAGGAAAGAGATGTGGGTTTTCTAGTTAGGAGACCTGAGATAATGAATATTGGTATACATTCTGGCTCCACCGCTTACTAGCTATAAACTTATACAAATTGCTACTAAAAAATTACAGTAGGAATCCCCAGATCTTCCCTCTTCACCACTGAAGTGGTGAGATGTTAGATCTGGATGTGGACTTAGGAGCTCAAAGTAGGTCACTGAAATCTGTTCACAGACAGATCCCACTCAGGATTTCAGCTACTGTTCTCCCTGTTCTTCAGTCTCCTTCCATCCCAATCACTACCACATAGACCTATTAGGGACTTTAAATGACCCAATGTCTATAAAACACCTGTAGTGTCTGCCATGTAATAGGTAGTCAATAAAGGCCATTCTTCTTTCCCATCAAACATTACCGTTCTATGAAAACTTTCTTCTAGGTCAAAAATCAATTGGCCCAGTAGCCAGGTGGTGATTGCTTACTCATACAGAGTTAACCACTTCTTCAGTGTTGGTCAGCAGTGATTTTCAAACGGTATAGATAGAAGTTCCAAAAAGAAACCAAGATAATACGGCATAAATCTCCCACTCCCTCATCCATATTTTAGCCCAAACAACTCCATTTCTTTTATATGCAGGAGTTTAGCCAATTGGCCACAGTTTCAGACTGTCAGGGTAACAATAGAAATAGTTTTTGAAAACTCTCAGATCACACTGGTCAATCATCTACCTACTCACCTCCACATCTGAAGCCAACCCTGCAAATAGGCTTAAAATGTGTGTTGTTTACATACCATTCCTTTGTAAAATCTGATCCAAGAGTTAAAAAATCAGAACTAAGGCCAGGCTCAGTGGCTCACGCCTATAATGCCAGTACTTTGAAAAGCTGAGGTGGGCAGATCACAAGGTCAGGAGTTCGAGACCAGTCTGGCCAATATGGTGAAACCCCATCTCTACCGAAAATACGAAAATTAGCCAGGTGTGGTGGTGCGCGCCTATAGTCCCAGCTACTTGAGAGGCTGAGGCAGAAAAATCACTTGAACCCGGGAGGTGGAGATTGCAGTGAACCAAGATTGTGCCACTGCACTCCAGCCTTGGTGACAGAGTGAGACTCAGTCTCAAAAAAAAAAAAAAGAATCAGAAGTAACCACATGAGGCATGATGTTTTTCCATTCACCTCGCATGTCCCAGTACCTCAATAATACAGTTTACTCTTGATTTAAAAGAAAAAGAAAAAGACAAGATCATTGCTTAATGTACATTTCAAAAATTGATGAGAGCTTTCATTATGAACCAATTTATCCTGTCTAAATGGCATTTTGAAAGCCAGGGGAAAGTATAGGTGTAATCATCAGTAACCTCTACCAAGTCAATTGGGAAATGTTTTTGTCAGTGATTAGATGGACTCTAAGCAAAACTTTTTAACTTCCAATAGGTCAGTCAGGATGATGCTAATTATATGCTCTGAATATAAGCAGCATAATTTCCTTATTGCCAAAGAGGCAAGAATAGAAATTTGCCCACCAAACACAGACAAATTATGATCCATAATTTTCTTTGGTATTTAAAGGGCAGTGACTCTACTGCTAGGATTTTCCTCAACAGTCCTAATTTCAAGTGTTCATTCCCATTAAGCCCAATGCATGCTGATATATTTTAAGCCCCATATCCTGAATTTTGCTTGTGAAAAGATGGCCATCACATGTCTGCTGCTTGGAATACTAGAACCTGTGCTCTGAAATCCTCATGATGATGCCAACTAGTTGTAATATGATATCAAGAAAATTAAGCTGCTTTGCATGTCTTAGAGGGATTAAAAATGAATGTTACACTTTTAGCATTTGGTCTGGTACATATTAAATTTTCCATAAATGTCGGCTCTTTTTGTTATCATTATTATTCATTTCACCCCTGGCCTACTTATATTCTTCATGTCCCATAGAGTTTCTTTTACTGAAGAACTGGTTCACCTAGCCTTGGCTTAACCCTGTAAATGACTGGGCGAAGGTACTTTTCTAAACAGTTTTTTGTTGTTGTTGTTGTTGTTTCTTTTGAGACAAGAGTCTCACTGTGTTGCCCAGGCTGTAGTGCAGTGGCATGATCTCGGCTCACTGCAACCTCCGCCTCCCGGGTTCAAGCGATTCTCCTACCTCAGCCTCCTGAGTAGCTGCAATTACAGGTGTGCACCACCACGCTCAGCTAATTTTTTTTGTATTTTTAGTAGAGACGGGGTTTTACCATGTTGCTCAGGCTGGTCTTGAACTCCTGACCTCGTGATCCGCCCACCTCAGCCTCCCAAAGTGCTGGGATTACAGGGGTGATCCACCACGCCTGGCTCTAAACAGTTTTCAAAGCAAAGGAGTCATGCAAACAGAGGGTGGGCTAGCAGTCACACCAGAAATACAGCTGTTACTTGCCTGGTAGGGTGGGCAGCATCACCCCTGATTCATACACAGGGCTGTCCTGCAGAATCTATATAAATGCAGCAGTTTCTTCAAAGGGCCATTCCCATTACCTTGACAGAGAGGGGCAATTGTGCTGCTGTCCTGCCCACCTACAGTTCATTTTTCTTTTTTTTTTTTGAGACAGAGTCCGGCTTTGTCACATAGGCTGGAGTACAGTGGCACAATCTCAGCTCACTGCAACGTCTGCCTCCCGGGTTCAAACGATTCTTCTGCCTCAGCCTCCAGAGTAGCTAGGACTATCGGCACGTACCACCACGCCTGGCTAATTTTTGTATTTTTGGTAGAGACGGGGTTTCACCATGTTGGTCAGGCTGGTCTTGAACTCTTGACCTCGTGATCCACCCGCCTCAGTCTCCCAAAGTGCTGGGATTACAGGCGTGAGCCACTGTTCCTTTTACTACCTCTTGCTTTCTCCTCTGCCCCGTGCTGACTCCCACATACACAGAGGCTCCCACTTCCAGTGTGCAGTGCTTAAATGACCTCATAAACAGGAATGTGACTGCTAGTTTTAAATGGCAAATTTGCCTTTGGGGAGTTTTGAGCTGACATTCCCTTTCTTTGTGGTTCAAAAACAAATGATCTTTTTCTTTCTTCAAAACTGTGTTTTTCTTCAAAACAGACCTCAGACAACTTTGATAGACCTAGCTCAAGGTAGAAGGGAGGCTTAATCTGGGGGAACACAATAATATACTGGCTTTCGAGAGCTCTTGACTTCATTGGTAGCTCTTGTATTTGGTAAAGTACCAAATACACCACCCAATCAATAAACATCTCCAAGCAACTAGTCTATCAAGCACTTCAAAATGTTGAGGTTTGTAATATAAATACATTGTGTCTATTTCCTTACGGAACTCCTCATGTAAGTGAGAAGACAATAGGTGGCTTATGATCACCATAAATAGTAATACAAGGTTACACATGATCAGGGCTAAATGCATTGTACTGACCATAAAAGCTACAGAAATCTGAAATGGAAAAATAAAACTATCCCTAAGAATTGCTGTAGAAAGCCAGACAGAAGAAGTTTGAGGCAAACATTGAAGGATAAGGAGAATTTAGATACACAGAAAAGGGGGAAGAAAGAAATTCCAGGCAATGGGGAGCAGCACAGAAACAGTAATGATAGCTGGATACAGTGGCATGCCTTTATAGTCCCAGCTACTTAGGAGGCTGAGGCAGGAGAAAGGCTTGAGCTCAGAAGTTGAGACCAACCTGGGCAACAAAATAGCAAGATCCTGTCTCTTTAAAAAACAAAAACAAAAAACCCAATGCCCAAGGCTCTAATTACCAAAAGGCTCTCAATAAATAAGTGCTGAAGCAAGGGAGAAAGACAGCGAAAGGGTAAGAAAGGAGGGAAAGATGAAGAAAAAAAGCCAGAAGGAGCCAGAATGTTGTGGTCCATTCACAAGAGCAGGGACTCATGGGAGATAGTGAAATACATCATTTGTAGTAGTAGGAAAAATCAGATTGTTGAGGATGGACTTCTCATGTCCAGCCATTTTATCACTAAGGGGATGGGGGCAGGGACTCAGGATAGAGGAGGATAAAATGGAAGTGAAGAGAAATAATTGGCACCAGGAATTTTAAATAATAAGAAACAAAAATTATTTATTTGTTTCATGACAAGGATTATGAGTACCAGTTGCCATGAAATGAAACAGTAAGAGTCATCCTCTCCCCATGGACTGGAAGGGCTAGTCTCTCTGCCTCTCTCACAGGTTAAGGGGAGCAACCCCTACCCCCAGTATTTCATATGAAGGAATAAGGTAGGGGCCTAGAATGCCTTCTTCCAATGAGCTACCTGAGACGTGTCTGAGGCCCTTCCTCCATCATAGCTGCTGAGCCCTGAGGCCTGGCTGGCCCCTTCTTCTGAGTTTTAGGATGCCATTAAAGACCTGAATCTCACAGAGTACATTATCTGCTCATAGTGAGCACTAATACGCATTAGGTATTAAAATAATACTTCAAAATATTGTAGACTAAGGTACAATTCCCATATCCTCCTTTTCTCAAGTTAGCATGTATCTCCTATTCTCACTGTGTTCATTTTCCAGGCTACCCTAACAAATTACCACAAACTTGTTGGTTTAAAAAAACAGAAATTTATTTTCTCACAGTTCTAGGGACTAGAAGTGTAAAATTATCTGTGCCAGCAGGATGACATTCCCTCCAAAGGTTGTAGAAGAGAATCCTTCCTTGTCTTTTGCAGCTTCTGGTGGTTCCTGGTGTTCCTTGACTTGCAGATGCATCACTCCAATTTGTGCCTCCATCTTCACGTATCCTCTCTTCTGTGTCTGTGTGTTCAAATTTTTAACTTCTCTTAGAAAGGCACATTTTTGGGTTTAGGGCTCACTCCAAATCCAGGATGATTTCTTCTTGAGATTTTAACTAATTACATCTGCAAAGACCCTATTTCCAAATAAGATCACATTCTGAGGTTCCAGTTAGACATGAATTTTGGGTGAGGGGCAGGACACTATTCAGCCCACTACATCACATTTTTAAATAAGCAACTATCCCTCATCTATATGTCGTAATTTTACTTACAATACCTGGTCATTTCTTCAATATGGAGTAAAAATATATGAAAGAAGTCTAAAAATACATAAAAGAAGTAATTTACTTAATGATAAAGATAATGTGTTTTTGTAAATCTCCCCCCAAACAATGTTATTTACATCTCTCACATTTACTCCAGCAATGTACAGCACTGGGTTTTTATTTTGCTTCTATCTGCTGAGGTGTGTTAGGCCTCTGAATGTCAAAGTATTGCATGTTAATTATGCTACCATTCCAAAATGTAAAATCATCATTTTCAGGAAGCTCTTCTGTGTCAGGCACTTCAGTGTTCTGCTAGTTTGGTGGTGAGAAAGATAAAGCTCAAGGCTCAAACAGCTTATTCTAACCAGTGAACAGACAATAGATACAAAACATATAATAATGTAATGTTAGGCTATGAAAGGTGCTATTAAGAAAAATAGGTAGAATCAGAGCATCAAGAAGGATGTGGGTGACAATTTTAGAAAGGGTGGTCAGGGCAGATTTCCTTTGAGGTGACATTTATGCAGAATAATTAAGCGACCTCCTTGCTACTTAAGTCTATTTTCCATCTGTTTCTTCCATTGCATTCTTACTAGAGGCAATAAGTAGTCCATGTACTAGATTAAATGTATTTTTTTCTATATTTGAATATAACTCAAATAACCATGTTTAGTAATATAAACTCAGTCCTTTATGTCAAAAGGGTATTTTGGTCATTACATCGCCAACCAACCATAGACTAATACATCTGTGATGTATTCCTTCATAGTCACTGCATTCCAGGCACTATTCTAGGGGCAGGCAGATACAGAAATGATCAACACAGACAAAAATCCCCAGTATCAAGCAACTCTATTAGAATGAGGCTTGTGCTGGGCGCAGTGGCTCACGCCTGTAATCCCAGCACTTTGGGAGGCCGAGGTGGGTGGATCACGAGGTCAGGATATCAAAACCATCCTGGCTAACATGGTGAAACCCCATCTCTACTAAAAACACAAAAAATTAGCCAGGCGTTGTGGTGGGCGCCTGTAGTCCCAGCTACTCAGGAGGCTGAGGCAGGCGAATGGCGTGAACCCAGGAGGCAGAGCTTGCAGTGAGCCGAGATTGCGCCACTGCACTCCAGCCTGAGCAACAGAGCCAGACTCCATGTCAAAAAAAAAAAAAAAAAAAAAGAATGAGGCTTGCATTCCAGCATTAGATGTGAAGAGAGAAAACCGAGTTTTGGAGTTTTGCTCCCCAGCTCTCTTACTCCTCTCTTACACTTAGTACATCACTTTTTAGTTGTAGGCCTCAGTTTCTAAGTCTATAAAGTAAGGAAATTGGACTAGACAATCTCTGAATTTTCTTCTTACCCTTGCACTCTATTGTTTTAAGGTAGGCAGCAACCCAGTTTACAATAGCTAGCCAGATATGTTAAATAGCTTCCAATTTAGGCAGCCACGAATATCCCTGGAATTATGAGCAGAAAACAGTAGCAGGAATCCCCAACTCTAGAGTCCATAGATAGGTGGGTGGTCTCATTGTGGGAAAAAGGTGACATTATCTATTTGAAGCAGCAGTCCCAGCTGGCAATTGGAAATATGGGGAGTAGATCTAGCCTCAGGGGGGTGCTGAGCTGCCAAAAACTTGGACAGAGAATTCAGTGGCTTCAAGAAAAGATTAAATTAATACATGTGAAACACTTAGAAGAGTGCCTGGCATAGAGTAAACCTCAATAAATAAAGCTGTTGCTATGATTGTCTTGTCCCAGAACTGGATTACCCTTAGAAAGCCAAGGTAGACTCACTGAGCGGCCATGGCTAAGCCTCATTGGGCACACTGGTGCCTACCACATACCTCATGCACCCTATTGCTGGCACCCACCCACCACAGGTGCAAATGTAGATTTCTGGCTTGGGCAACAGAAATATACCTTTGATGGTGCATTTCAATGGAATTTTTTAAAAGTCTGTGTTCAGGCTTTGGAGAAAAATAATACACTTGGATTCAGACAATGAGAAGTTATCCAGGTAGAGATGGTGGAGATTTCTATTAAGGCAGTTGTTTATACAGATCCACAACTCAGGAAAGAAACTAGGGCTGAAATAACAGATGTGCCAGCCATCAGCATCCATTATGAGTCAGTGTTTCTCAAAGTGTGGTCTCCAGACCATCTGTGTTACAGTAAACTCAGGTGGGTGTTAACAAACAAATTCCAGAACTCTACCTACTAAACCAGAATCTCTTGAGGTGGAGTTTCATAATCTTCATTGTAATAACTTCCTAAATAATTCTTATGCACATTTAATTCAGAGAGACACACAGAAAGGGAATTATTTATGTTACTGCTCTTCCTATATTTGAATAGTATAATATTTAATAATAATATCACATATTTAATAATAAATATAATCATAGTTCTTTATGTCAAAGGGAGTATTCCAGTCATTGGATTTGCCAACCAAACACAGACAGATGCATCTGTGATTTATCCATTCACATGAAGATAAAGTTGCCTGAGGAGAATAGAGAGAATGAGGAGAGAAGGTAGCCAGGAAAGGGTTATGGATAGGGCCCTGTGGTGCCTAGAATCCCGTCACTTCATACCACCTTTTAAGTGAGTAGGGATCAACCCCTGCTGCATATTGGGATAATCCGGTGCTTGGGGTTCACCCAGCCAGACTAATGAAATCAATATTCCTTAAAAGCAGGAAGGCCAGGCGCCTTCCCTCCGTAGTTCCAAATAGCTGCTTCTATGCCAACCCTTGTAAACTGGTGGCAATTTTGCCTGTGGATTATTTTCTTTGATCCTCAAACTACTTTAAAACTTTAGCTGAGTTGCAAATATTTAAAAACCAGTAGATTTCACTTTAAAGAAAAACAGAATGTTTAGCTTCTTATGAAAACCAAAAGAACTGGCCTTTCAGGGTCTACATTCTTGAGTGGCGTACAGTTGCCCAACAAGGTCTTCAGTCATTTAAGTTCCCCACCTGGTTGCCTGGCCTCTGAAGGCATTCGGGAACTATAGCGCACCTTACCACAGGGCTTTCTTTTTGTTTTGTTTTGTTTTGAGACAGTCTGGCTCTGTCGCCCAGGCTGGAGTGCTGGAGTGCAGTGGCGCAATCTTGGCTCACTGTAAGCTCTGCCTCCTGGGTTCACACCATTCTGCCTCAGCCTCCCGCGTAGCTGGGAGTACGGGCACCCGCCACCACGCCTGGCTAATTTTTTGTATTTTTAGTAGAGACAGAGTTTCACTGTGTTAGCCAGGGTGGTCTCGATCTCCTGACCTCGTGATCCGCCCACCACAGCCTCCCAGAGTGCTGGGATTACAGGTGTGAGCCACCACACCCGGCCCCACAGGGCTTTCTTAGCTCGGCATCTGCCTTCCTGCATCCAAGGCCCCATATCAGCCTCTCCTGTCACAGATCTCAAGGTTTCCCTGAGCAAGCGTGACAATGGTTTGGGAAAATCACATGAAACAGTCTCCACTTTATCTGCTGGTTTTATCCTCTGCTTCTAGAGCCCATTTCCTGGAGCCATAGTTGCCAAAGTCTCATGTCCTCTTGAAAGAACTGGAGCTGCTACCCTGGAAGCAGCACTCACCTCAGGCCAAGTGAAGGCTGACACTGAAACTGATACTTGTGCATTCTACCAACAGGGATAGATTCCCTGCTAATCACAAATTAGCTGGACACCTGGGTCTCCCAGACTGAATCCCGGCAAGTCCCTCAAGCCTTAGTGAAATCACCTTTCTTCAGGAGGAAGCAATGCCAGCTTGTTTGACCAGAGAGCCTCCCTAGGTCTGTGGAAGGCTGGATTCTGTATTGAAATTTGATAGACATACTTGGTGAGAGGAATTCAAGAAAATTGTCCCTCCTTCAAGTAATGAACTTTCTCATGTCTTTTTTGTTTCCTTTACATCACAATATTAGCTAATGGATTACTTAACTAATTACCTAATTATTTTTTAAAATACCAATGCTAGACATCTGAAATTTTTATTGTTTTCCTGCTGTGAAAATGTATATGTATACTAATATAATTTGTCAAACTATTGTTAAAACTATTAAGCTAGCACAAAATGTTTCTTATCTACAGCAAAAAGGAAAACAATAGGAAATTAGCATTTGAACTGATATGGAAAGTACTTCAATTTAATCACTATCAGCACACAAAGCTTTTTTTTTTTTTTTTTAATTACACTCATGGCCAGCACAGTGCCTCCGGCCTAGAACTTTGGGAGGCTGAGGCCGGTGGAACACAAGGTCAAGAGATTGAGACCATCCTGGCCAACATGGTGAAACCCCGTTTCTACTAAAAATACAAAAATTAGCTGGGTGTGGTGGCGTGTGCCTGTAGTCCCAGCTACTTGGGAGCCTGAGGCAGGAGAGCCTGAGACTTGAACCCGGGAGGCAGAAGTTGCAGTGAGCCGAGATCACGCCACTGTGCTCCAGCCTGCAGACAGAGTGGGACTCCATCTCAAATAAATAAATAAATAAATAAATAAATAAATAAATAAAAATAAAATTGCACTTACACAAATTTGTTCTCTCTACTCTGAGATTGTTTTCAGCCTTACCCAAAAGAATGTGATTATCCTTTTCTTGATCATCTCATCGTTTAGCTTCAATAAATGTATAGTATAATGGAAAGAAGGTAGATTTTTGGAGTTAGGCCTGGGTTCAAATTCTACTTTGCTACCTTTTCTGTCTGTGAACTTGGCCAAGTTGTTTAACCTCTCTGAGACACATACCTATATCTAACATTTTTGGCTAATAATATAAAATGTATGGACTGCAGTGAGGATTAAATGAAATAGTATAAGCAAACACACCCTGACACATCTTCTATTACCTTCTTAATACATCAAGTTCCATTCCAGTGGATAATAGGCCTAATAAATGTCCTCAAATTTTTGTAATAAAATTTCTGTATAAATGCTTTGCCATAAATTCAATGGAAAAGTATCATCATACCCTCTGGGTCCATGACTTTGATATCCCTTAAAACTGTATTGTGGGTTCCATTTGTACAATAGGCCTAATATTTTTATAATTATCTCTATAAAAGAGAGAAAAAGGTTTTCACATTTCAGTAGATTACCACTTTTCTTTTCTTTTCTTTTCTTTTTTTTGAGGCGGAGTTTTGCTCTGTCGCCAGGCTGGAGGGCAGTGATGCAATCTTGGCTCACTGCAAGCTCCGCTTCCCGAGTTCACACCATTCTCCTGCCCCAGCCTCCTGAGTAGTTAGGACTACAGGCGCCCACCACTGCGCCCAGCTAATTTTTTGTATTTTTAGTAGAGATGGGGTTTCACCGTGGTCTCGATCTCCTGACCTCGTGATCCGCCCGCCTCGGCCTCCCAAAGTGCTGGGATTACAGGCCTGAGCCACTGCGCCCGGCTTTTTTTTTTTTTTTTTTTTTTGAGACAAGATCTTACTCTGTTGCCCAGGCTGTAGTGCAGTGGTATAATCTCTGCTTATTGCAACACAACCTCTGCCTCCTGGGCTCTAGTGATCCTCCTACCTCAGCCTCCCAAGCAGCTGGGAGTACAGGCAGGTACCACCATGCCTGGCTATTGCCACTTATTTCAATCAATATTTCATTCATCCTCTTAGCAAAAATTTACTGTCTACTATAGGAACAGCTAAAAGAACATCATCCCTGCTCATCTGATAGAAAAATAATACAGACAGGTAAACATATCCTTTATTATACTACCATATAGAAACAGGAATAAGTGTCCCATGAGAACACAGAGTACTGGACCACCAGCTTCACCTAGACATATGAAAGGATTCACAGAGTGACAAAGTGAGACTGCATCTCAAAAAAAAAAAAAAAAAAAAAGATATTTAAAGATTTTATAAATATTAGGCTATGGCCATCCACAAAATTACACAAATTAATTTTGTCACCAAACTGAACTATGTTAAATCATTACTGAAAAATCATTAATGTAGTGTAATAAATGATATAAATTTACTTAAGTCTGCAAAACCAAAGTTTGTAATGTGTTCTGAGAATTTCTCTGCCCAATTTAACAAGAAAATAAAAATCTTGTTTTAATGTGGATGTTGGGTAATATCTGGGCTCACGCAAGAGTTAAGTAACTGTCTGCCCAAAGCCAATCTCGCATTGAAGTCAACTCACATTTATGCCTTAGTAAAACTACACCTAAACGCATTGGAACACATCTTCAGTACCCTAGAGAAGTCCTGAAATCCTGAATATCGGTTCCATGCCCATAAATGTCTGGACCTCTTAAAGTTCTAAAAACTCTTCGAGACTCATCATCTTTTGCTTCCTTCTGAAAGAGGCAAAATTATACATTCACAACAACATGGTGATGCCCACAGCTAGCTCACCCAATGTAGTGTTCCAGGCCCTCATGGCTGACACCTTAGAAATGCACAAAATAATAATTTTTAAAAAATAATTTAAAAACTTATCTTTCTTGAGAGGAACCAAATCCCTGCCCTTCTGCACTAAAAACAAAACAAAGATGTAATATTCGGTATCCTTGCAGATAGTCACATCTGAAGTATAACACAAACAGAATACAAATGGAAATCATGAAAGATGGGCTTAGTCAGCTCTGCCACTGCTGATCTGTATCATCCTGGACGAGTTACTTAACTCTGTGCTTTCAGAGCCTCAATGCATTTTTATAAACTTTAGTAGCTTCAGGCATTTTGGGGAATATGAAATTAATATTCAAAATCTTAAGACTTCTTGGCTGGGCACAGTGGCTCACAACTGTAATCCCAGCACTTTGGGAAGCTGAGGCGGGAGGATTGCTTCAGCCCAGGAGTTTGAGACCAGCCTGGGCAACGTGGTGAAAATCTGTCTCTATAAAAAATACAACAATTAGCCAGGTGTGGCGATGTGTGCCTGTAGTCCCAGCTACTTGTGAAGCTGAGGGTGGAGAATCGCATGAGCCCAAGAGGTTGAGGCTGCAGCCAGCTATGATCACACCACTGCACACCAGCCTGTTAAGACCTCTGTGGGCACCCAAGATTCATCCCATGTGCTTATGTGTATTTTTGCTGAGGCATTAAGATTTCTTCATGATTTCAGTCACATGATAAAGTATATTGGATTAAAAAATATTTACTTAGTCCCTAAAATTCTATAGTCCTAAATAATTTATATCAAGCAGTAATGCAATTTTTATTCATTTTGTGTCTTTATGCTTTCTTTTTTTTTCTTTTCTTTCTTTTTTTTTTTTTTTTTTTTTTTGAGACAGAGTCTTGCTCTGTCGCCCAGGCTGGAGCACAGTGGTGAGATCTGGGCTCACTGCAAGCTCCACCTCCCGGGTTCATGCCATTCTCCTGCCTCAGCCTCCCAAGTAGCTGGGACTGAAGGCGCCCGCCACCACGCCTGGCTAATTTTTTGTATTTTTAGTAGAGAAGGGGTTTCACTGTGTTAGCCAGGATGGTCTCCATCTCCTGACCTTGTGATCTGCCCACCTCAGCCTCCCAAAGTGCTGGGATTACAGGCGTGAGCTACCACACCTGGCCACTTTATGCTTCTTATCGAAAGACAGAAGGGTTTGGCAAACATTTAACACTTGTCTATGTGTATTTGAGACTAATTTCTATTTGTGAGTAAGCAGTGCCCTTCCTGCTGTCTTTTGATTATGAGGACAATAACGTGGGCAAAATGCGTAAAATTGCACATCTGTAGAGTAACAATGCTTGCTACATATTTTTCTGCAGCAATGTATTGATTCTATTAAAGAAAAAATACGCTGGTGGCTGGGCGTGGTGGCTCATGCCTGTAATCCCAGCACTTTGGGAGGCTGTGGCGGGCGGATCACGAGGTCAGGAGATCGAGACCATCCTGGCTAACATGGGGAAACCCCGTCTCTACTAAAAATACAAAAAATTATCCGGGTGTGGTGGCAGGTGCCTGTAGTACCAGCTACTTGGGAGGCTGTGGCAGAATAGTGTGAACCTGGGAGGTGGAGCTTGCAGTGAGCAGAGACCGTGCCACTGTACTCCAGCCTGGGCGACAGAGCGCGACTCCGTCTCAAATAATAATAAAACAAATACAAAAAATTAGCTGGGTGTGGTGGCGCACGCCTGTAGTCCCAGCTACTTGGGAGCCTGAGGCAGGAGAATCACTTGAACCGGGGAGCGGAGGTTGCGGTCAGCCGAGGTTGCACCACAGCACTCCAGCCTGGATAAAAACAAAACAAAACCTGTAATCATGCCCTGTTAAGAGTTAGAGAGGTAGAATATCTGAAAACACATGCAATGGATAATAATAATTTTTCTTTTCTTTTTTTTTCACAAGTTAAATTTTATCATATTCAACTGCCTTTATGTGGGAAATGTAAGCTTAGATCTTTCCATGTAGAAGAGAACCACAAAATAATTAGGATGCCAAATACAACTCTTTTCTAGAATTCAGCATCAGCCTACAGAGTTTCATACTGTAATGATGCCCGTCCTTTCCTTTCCTTTCCTTTCCTTTCCTTTCCTTTCCTTTCCTTTCCTTTCCTTTCTTCTCTCTCTCTCTCTTCTTTTTTTTTTTTTTTTTTTGACAGAGTCTCGCACTATCACCCGGCTGGAGTGCAGTGGCATGATCTCAGCTCACTACAACCTCCGCCTCCTGGATTCATGCGATTCTCCTGCCTCAGGCTCAAGAGTAGCTAGGACTACAGGCGCGCACCACCACGCCCAGCTATTTTTTTATATTTTTAGTAGAGACGGGGTTTCACCATGTTGGTGAGAATGGCCTCGATCTCTTGACCTCATGATCCGCCCGCCTCAGCCTCTCAAAGCGCTGGGATTGCAGGTGTGAGCCATCGCGCCCAGCCGCCTATTTCAATTTAACCACCTAGTCATGGGAACTATAATAGAGAAAATCAGTGCTGTTGGGTTCAGACATCTCTTCCGAAATACCCTAAGGGGAAATGCAGTACTGTTCTAAGAAACAAGATAGGAAAGTTCAGCTTACAGTGGAGTCGGCCACCAATCAAACTTTAGAATCAAAAATCAGAAAGATCTACAATAAATAGAAAGACCTGAAGACCGGTGGAGGCCTTCACTCTTTTTTCCCTTTACCAAAACTAAGAAGCAAGACAGCAAGTAAGAATTTGGTATACACTGTGTCTACAGTACGTCATAGAAAGTGGATTTTTAGGTCCACAATCAAACAACTGGTTCAACAAATCCCTCCTTCCCCTCCTCCCCTCCGCCATGTGACTTAATCCGCAGCTGTGAGGTAACGTTGCCTCTCCCTGTACAATTCTGTATCTTTAGTTTCTCGGTAACCCTGTGTTCTCAATCTGTGCATCACATCATGGAGAATTATGGGAACCCTATCGGTTTTGCTAGAGTGATGTGACACTGAGATGTATTTAAAATTGAAAGAACAAGTGACAAGGAAGTAAAAAGAAAGTTATAGGAAGAAATAAAAAGTGGAAAGAGGTTCCTTTAAATTATTGTGGATGCACATACCCCTCTAATTTCTGTTTCTGACTCCATTAAAATGTGTATCAAAATCTGAACTGAGACTATAAGGGTAATATTAAAATGTCAAGATTAAAAGAACAGATACAGGCCTGGTGTAGTGGCTCACGAGGCCTGTAATCCCAGCACTTTGGGAAGCCGAGGTGGTCGGATCACGAGGTCAAGAAATCGAGACCCTCCTGGCCAACCAACATGGTGAAACCCCGTCTCTACCAAAAATACAAAAATTAGCTGGGCCTGGTGGCACATGCCTGTAGTCCTAGCTACTCAGGAGGCTGAGGCAGGAGAATCGCTTGAACCGGGGAGGCGGAGGTTGCAGTGAGCCAAGATTGCACCAACACACTCCAGCCCAGGCGACAGAGCGAGACTCCGTCTCGGAAATAACAACAACAACAACAACAAAAAGAACAGAATACAAATTTCAAAGTAAGAAAAGTAGGTTAAGGTGGGTAGGTGGGTGGGGTGTGGGAGTGGGGGTGCAGATTGTTTATAAATTAGAAAAAAAGGGGGTTTAAAAGTTCATTTTATTTTCCAGTAAATGGAAGGAAAAAATGTCAGTACTTACTTATATGTACTTTCTATTCTCACAGGAAATTTGATTCACTCAAACACTTAAAGCTTATCATATACAAATGGGTAGAAGTGAGAATCTATTTGTATAACATTGTTTGCAAGTTTTAACGTGTATGGAGAGGGGAAAAATCGAAGTCCTTTACTTCAGTAACAGTATGAAGGTGGACTTAAGATTCTGCAAACTCATCAGAGAGGCATCCTTGAAAAGTTAAACCTCTCCATTTCAGAGCTGCTAAATAAGTGCAAGTATATACCTGTGCTATAACTAAGTACGTATTTTCAAGTAGTAGAAGTCAAAAGTAGACATGGAGTCTCCTTGTTTCATCTTTTTTAAAAATAGCTTCATCACTCATGAGATAAACTGAGATATGGCTCTAAATTTAGTTCACAAAACTAAACTCTCTGAAGAATAAAGCTCTTATGCTTGCATTAACATAGCTGATATGAGTAAATTTTATGCAAATGGAGAATTTGAAATAATTCATAGTCTAATTCTGAGCTTAGAAAAGAAGTGTAATTTCATTTTTTCTGCATTGATGCTAAGTGGAATCAACTGATCTAATACAGTGTACCTTCAGAAATACTCCAGGATGACTGTGTTCATACACTAACATAATTTATAACCTGAAAAATAAAAGGTGATGTTTTACTTAACTCAGAAAAATGATGTAATTCCTTGTAAGTCCACTCTGAAATATTTAAATCGTTTCTACTGCCTTCAGTAATGGAAGAGTTTCTTAGGTGCTGCCTAAATATATAAAAATCCTAAGCTTATTCCAGTCATTTAAGGTCATAAATTTAAGTTTTGCTTTTGTCAAGTCAGGACTCCAAATGGAAATAAACAAATGTATATATTCTTTTAAATCATACAATCAAGGAATATCTCCTAAATCATCCTCATTATTCTCCTAAGAGGAGTTTTTATTCAATCACTATGTTTTCAAAACATAACTCTTATAGCAGAAGTATATTTCCCTAACTAACTCAATATCCCTTCAGGTAAGGCCAACACATTTGACAGAGATCCATGAAGATTATTTTTCTGATTATTGGTTAATAGGCACAGTTTGTACCCAAATTGCTTTTCCTGAAAATTGAAAACCGTATGAATTTTTACTCAATTCTGTCACTTATTTCTATTTTAAGAAAAGCATATTAAAACAAGTATTTAGATTCATTTAAATGTGGGCCTTTCAAAGGCCCTACATCTGCTCAGAATGTTGAAGAATCCAGGGTACTCTTTGACGGCTGAAAGAGCTAGGCAGCCAGGATATTTCTGCATTCTTTCACAGCTCCCAGTTTCCAAATAACTTCAATTTATTCTAAACTCCTAATCCATTCAGGTTGTGCAAAATGTTAATTATACCATCTTGCATAAAATTAATATACATCAGATGTCAGATAAATTAATCCTGGCATCATATTATAGTTTGGGTCTCAGGTAGTTTATTTTCAATAACTTCAACAATATTGATGTTTCATTTCAGAGAATGTTTAGTTCATAGTGCAGTTAATTTTAAAAGCCTGAGAAATTTGGAGGATTCTGCTTGAATCAAATCACCGAGGTGAAACACTGGCATGTGATGGCTAAGTATCTTTCTTTGCAGTTAGTTTCCAAATGCAGGGCTTATCAAAATCCCTGTTCTTCCAGCTACTCGACCATCTCTCCAGAGTTTTAGACTGGGTAGTGGATAGAAGGTGAGTAAAGTCATAGGTAGTGGACAGGAGGTGAGTAAAGTCATGAGTAGTGGACAGGAAGTGAGTAACGTTGTGGGTAGCGGACAGGAGGTGAGTAAATTTGTGGGTAGTGGACAGGAGGTGAGTAAAGTCAGAAGTGAGCTAACTGTGGTGTGGAAGGAAATGAAGTGGTTTTGGAGTATAATGAAGCAGAACAGAACACCTTGCCCACAATTACCCCAACAAGCCAATGGCATTTTGTCTACCTCCTCCCTTTCCCCAAACTGACAACCCCAGGTGACTGCTCAAATGCCACTTGAAGTGATAGCCAAAGACTTTGAGCTTAGAACCCTTACAATTTGTACAGAAAATAAGTATTTAAAAAAATCTTCACAATACAAAAACTACCTAACAGAAAGCCTACTCAGTATACACTGAGTAGTGTGTATATGCTACTCAGTATAGTGAATATGCTAAGAAATGGATGTTTTATTTAGATGTTCCAAAATTTAATGCACTAAAATTTGAAGCCCTAAACATTTGAAAGTACAACACGTTTGAGTGGCAAACAAAAGGAATGGAGTCTTATCCTCCTTTCTCTTGCACTGCCTTCCTGCCTTTGTGCATAGCCAGCTACTGGGTCTCAATTTGTCATTGTCATCAGTGTTCAAAATGATGCCACTTGATGGCTGACGGTGTTGTTTTGCATGTGTCCAAGTGTGGCAGAAAGACAGCGACACGACCAGCAGTTCTCTCCATCCAGCATATGTGAAAAGGCAGTCCTTGGGTTTATGGCTGCAGCAGCAATTTTTACAGCCTGTTACTGTTTACGGCTTTGGGTTCTTCACCTTATATGCTACCTGACACCTTGACTCCAAATGACCTACTTTTCACTTCATGATCTGCTGTTGCTGTTTCCTGGTATTTTATCACCAGGCTGCCTCATGTGAAAATGTACCTCTGTGTATCCTTATAACACCTCTCCTGTGTCTTCAGCAATTCACTCTGCATCAGTTCCTCAGACAGTTGATACTGGGGTATTCTATTGACAGAACTAAGACAACTGGTGTTGGGGAGAGGCAAACGAAAACTTCCCTGACTTCCTAAATGGCTCTTACCAACTCGTCACATGACTTAAAATTCTTAATTGTTAAGGCACTGACAATTTGTATCCAAAATTAAAGCATTAAAGGTCTCCATAAATGATAAATGAGGATAACCAATAATATAGTAGTAACAAGCACTACTTAACATTGACTAGGAGCTAGCCATTGAATATACTTGTCCTTAAAATCCAACATCACCTGCAAGATGTTATTATTGTCCCAGTTTACAGATGAGGAAATTGAGACATCTGGAAAGATTAAGGAATTTTTCCTAGACGATACATCTAGCAAGTGACAGGGTAAGATTCAAACCCACGGCCGGGCACGGTGGCTCACGCCTGTAATCCCAGCACTTTAGGAGGCTGAGGCGGGCAGATCACCTGAGGTCAAGGGTTCAAGACCAGCCTGGCCAATATGGTGAAACCCTGTCTCTACTAAAAATACAAAAATTAGCCGGGCCTGGTGGCGGGTGCCCGTAATCCCAGCTACTCGGGAGGCTGAGGCGGGAGAATTGCTTGAACCCAGGAGGTGGAGGTTGCAGTAAGCCGAGATCGCGCCATTGCACTCCAGCCTGGGGGACAAGAGGGAGACTATGTCTCAAAAAAAAAAAAAAAAAAAAAAAAAAATCCAAACCCAGGACTGCCTTACCCCAAAGCCCAAGGTTGCTGCATTGTATGATGGTAATGCAGCGGAACAGCCTTGGTCAGCCATTCACACCTCCACAGGAGCTGCAGTGCTCAATAAATGTTTGATGAATCAGTGAATGAGCTCCTCGTGGTGAATTAGTTTACCAGATTGGCTTCTAGTTACCTGGCACGTATTCTGAACAAGCGAGACTCTGGATAAGTTAGCTGTGCTAGGAGAAAGGAAAGATGCAGCCCAGAACAGAGGGTCCAGCACCAGCAGGCTTAGGTGAGATAACATCTAGAGAAGCCAGTGGGGAGAAAGTCACAAATATGCATAATGTTAGAAGGATGGTAGGGAAAAGAATAGAAAGAAACAGCCCAGCAAAGATCAAACACCAAAAGCAATTCTGGGATAATATTCTTATTCAAAGATGACCCGGTTGCTGTGGTCCCTTCTTTCTCCCTTTGACCATCTCCCATTCAACATCACACAAGTAGGCAATTGTGGAAGTGAGCTTTTTCCATAGGGAGACACTGCTTCTCTGATGTGTACTCAAACTTTAAATTCCTCAAAGTGCAATTCAGTTCACTTAGAGCTGTATTTTTTTTAATGAAAATTACATATAATTTCAAGCATATTCCTGTTTCAGACCAGAGTTGTAGAACCGAAAGATCTGTGTCCTTTTCAACATGTTAGTCCATCTCCATTATAAACATCTAAGATGTGCTGTCCCAGTATGAATATACCTGAAAATCTACTAGGGATCTTTGCCCTCTATCCCACTTCACTGTTAATGAGCTAGAATACATAGGAAATATCAGGGCACTGACAATGGTTGTAAAAGAAAGGAAGGGAGGGAGGGAAAAAGAAGGAAGGGAGGAAGGAAAAACAGAGTTTAAAATGAAACAAAATCCAGACTAAAGTGAATTGGAGGTTATCTACTACATCCAGGGAAAGTGAACTGTGATTTAGCTGAACCTGTGCTATTGTTTGTGAAAGAACAGTTCAGCAAGAAACAACAGTCACTGAGTAAGGAAGGGCCCTGAAATGAGCTTCTTTAAGAGTGTAGAAAATACTGCCTAGGGAAATGAACTGATGTAGGCTGGCACACCGTGTGAAGAAACAAACTGTAATGTTATCTCAGAGAAAGGGAGGGAAAAAGAGTTCAGGATTTGAAGGGTGAGAAAGAAAACCAGTTCAGGGCCGGGTGTGGTGGCTCACGCCTGTAATCTCAGCACTTTGGGAGGTCGAGGCCAGGAGTTCGAGACGAGCTTAACAAACATAGTGAAACCCTGTCTCTACTAAAAAATATAAAAATTAGCCAGGCATGGTGGCAGGCACCTGTAATCCCAGCTCCTCTGGAGGCTGAGGCAGGAGAATTGCTTGAACCGGGGAGGCAGAGGTTACAGTGAGCCGAGATTGCGCCACTGCACTCCAGCCTGGGCGACAGAGCAAGACGCCGTCTCAAAATTAAAAGAAAAGAAAAGAAAAGAAAACCAGTTCAGTAAACCTGAATGAAATAGCACCTAGGATCATGAATAATGCTGGTAGGAGTATGACTAGGAAGGCAACTGGGATGGACCTACGGAGTCAGTGAGTCAGGGGAATCCAAACAGAAAAGTGCTCTTGGGAGCCTGAATGGAAAATCTAATCTAGAAACTTGAGTGGCAGACTCAGCTGCTGCTGGTGCTGCTGCTGTTGCTGATGCTTTTTTCTTTTTTTTTTGGAGACAGGGTCTCACTCTGTTGCCCAGGCTGGAGTATAGTGCACATGATCATAGCTCACTGCAGCCTTGAACTCCTGGGTTCAAGCAATCCTCTCACCTCAGCCTCCCAAGTAGCTGGGACTACAGGCTCACGCCACTACAGCCAGCTAATTTTTTTTTTTTTTTGTACTTTTTGTAGAAATGGGGAGTGGGAGGCCTCACTTTGTTGCCCAGGCTGGTCTCGAACTCCTGCCCTCAAGCAATCCTCCCTCCTCAGCCTCAGAAGTGCTGCGATTACAGGCATGAACCATCGCATCTTACCTCGGCTTCTTCTTAAAAAGAACCCAGCCTAGTATAGGATCAAAGTCAACTGGCTTAATAAGATTGATCAAAATTGCCAAGTGCAAGGGCTAGTGTGGATGCAGGAGCAGAAACAAGAAGAACCTGGAAGAGTAAAGTTAACTTGTGAAACCTTTGCTAACCTGATAATTGAATAACACAAAAACAAGAATTTGACATTTCTCTCACTAGTATGTAAATATATCCTTCACTTTCCTTTCTCTGTAGTAAATCCAAGGTGCACATTAATTGTAGTAAAATGTGCTGCGTTGCAGTGAGTAAAGAGAAAGAACAGAAAGAAAAGATGGGTCAGGCTCCATGCTTCTGTGGATTCCTTGATCCCAGCCCACCCAATCCTCTAACAAGCTTGATTCTCCATTAACAACAGGTCAAACATAACTGAAACGAAAGGCCAAAGAGAAATTGTTTCCAAAGGTTTTCTCTTTTAGGCGCTGTCTCTGAGAACTCATTTAAGAGAGAAGAGTGTCAAGTCTAAGCCTGTCGATAACAAAAAATGAAGTACAAACCAGAATTGTAAGATTACATCATAAATTCAGAGACTATTGATGTCTGTTCACAGTACTATTCAGCTATTTAGCAAAGCTACTCAACAAATAGAATCTTAAACTTTTTTTTTTTTTTTTGCAGATGGTGAATACTTTTTGGATTTTTATTTAACCTTGGGATGAGTCAATATTTAAGAAAAATGTTGAAATTCAGAAGATAAATGTATCTCTTACAATGTTTTCATTTACTATAGTAGTGAATCTCATTAAAGTTTTAAGAATATAGAAATATATGCTGAAAGATATACAGTATTTCTAAATCTGATAACCAAGGCATATTTAGCCGCTTTTATGCAAAGGAATATTTTCGGGTCTCAGCTGATTTGCTTCTCTATTTAGCAAAGTTATAGGAAACTTTTGCCACTATCTCGTTACATGCGAAGAATGTAGATTAACTTGCTGTAATTTCAACTTTAAAACTATATGTGTCCTTGGCTGCTCAAATTCTCACTAATTGCAATCTAAAATTTAGGAATCAAATGAATTTGGTAACACAGCATCCCTGTTGTACTAATCTACTATGAAAGATTTCACTCTATGAACCAATGAACTGTATGATGAAGGATATTTTTACGTAACAGTCTTGGTAAAACAAGGTGCCTCACTTACAGAATGTATTTGGCTGCTAGTAACACAGACTGTAATTAATCATGGCTTAAATAGCATGGAAGTTATTTTTCTTGAATGTAAGACAATTCTAGAGGGAGACATGCCAGGTCCAGTAGGGGAGAGTGACAGTCAACAAGGAGGCAGAAGATTTCTTTCTGTCTCTCTTTTCCACTATCCTAATTTGTGGTTTTCATCATTTAGATAGCCTCAGGTCCAAGATAGCAGCTGGAACTCCGGCCACCACACCTTCATTCCAACAGAAAACAGGAGGAGGTGGGGTAGGGAAATAGAAAAGGATCATCCGCTATCTAGCCCCATTCACGAAGCCTTTCAAGACTCACCCAACAATTTTTCATATCATTGGTTGAAAGTTAATCACATGGCCACATCGAGCTGCAAAGGAAGTAGAAATGCAAACTTTTAACTGGGCACCTTGCCACATCAAATAAAATATTAGTTGTGTTATTAAGGAATAAAAATTATTGTGTAGCAACTGTCTGTCTCACCAAAAACTATCATTAAAGCATTACAAACACATAGGCGCCAATATAATTATCTTAATGAATAACTTTTGAACAATTCTTTTTCTGGGATTCATTATATTACTGTTCTCATGAGGCCATGATTTTCAGGCAGCTCCAAAGAGTAGTTTAGGCTGGAAGTGAAGGGGCTTTAATTCTCCCATAATCTCACTGAGCATCCCTGCCCTCTCGACCTGCTTGTCAATTTGCTATGAATGCCTTTCTTGAATTTATTTTAAAAAATACAGCAGAACTGAACAAAACAAACAAACCCTGCTATGCAAGCTCAGCTTACAGTCCCCCTTGCACCATCTTCCCACCAGATTGCAGATTCCAGCCCTAAATTTATCTGATATGGAAAGTCTGGAGTTGCCTATGTTGCGACTACAGAAATACATAAAGGACATGGAAGGTTGTCCCCGTTTGTGGACCCAGTATGAGATAATATCTCCTGTACACGCTATTTAAAAGTTAGGGAAGGTTTTTGGGTGTTAATTAGCATCACTAGCAAAGACAAAGAAACAGAGAACCAGAGCAAGCAGCATGTTCAAAGTGATTTGCAAATATTCCGATTAGGCATTTGAACCATCCTACCCCACATGACATGTTAGAGATAATGAGAAAGAGATTCAAGATGCTGTTGCTAAGGCACTTTTCCAACCCAGGGTGAAAATCTCACTATAAATAATACATCAAAAAGCTGGTTGCTTTGTGCTTTCCTGCACTTTGATTCCAATATGCATCCTTATCATTATCAACAATTCTTTTGAACCAGTGTTCCCTGTTTCTTTCATTGGAAAGTACGTATCATTTATTAATATTACTTCAGTCTGTATTTTACTTGGGAAAATAATACAGAAATATCATTTGCTTGAACTATTCCCTAACCCAGACTCTTTGTTCTGTTTTCTCAAGCACCAATGAGTCCAATAGGAATGAAAGAATTTTATCTTATATATTCCATTTCATGAAAAGTTTTAGCAATCTTGTCAGGTGTTTATTGTGAATTGTTGAGGGTTATAATTACATGCATATAATAAAAGTTAATTTCAGTCAAGGCATGTTGCTTAATTCTTGATCCTCATTTTTTATAACCCAAAGGGCTATTTTTCTTATTTAATGCTTTATAAATCTAAGGATGTGTTACATAAAACACAGCAATTCACAGGGCCCAGTGATATTGTGGTTTTATGAACCTATATAAGAAATCAACTTTGGATTGTCGCTTTTGAGGTTTGGAAATCCAATCTAACTCCATGTGCTCCGTTTTAAATGACATTATTTTGAAACATACTATATTGTAATGTATTGTGTTATACTTAATTCTAACAAAATATGAAGCCTAACAAACATTGAGCATCTCATACATGTTAGAGCTTCATAGTCATATTTCACTTGATTTTCATGACAACCATGAGACGTGAGTATGGCATATAACAAGAGAAAATGGATACTTAAGTTAAATAATGTTGTTCTTGGTCGTACAATATTTATTTTATTTTATTTTTATTATTTTTTATTTTATTTTATTTTATTTTGAGACAGAGTCTCGCTCTGTCGCCCAGGCTGGAGTGCAGTGGCCGGATCTCGGCCACTGCAAGCTCCACCTCCCGGGTTCACGCCATTCTCGTGTCTCAGCCTCCCAAGTAGATGGGACTACAGGTGCCCACTGCCAGGCTAATTTTTTGCATTTTTAGTAGAGATGGGGTTTCACCATGTTAGCCAGGATGGTCTTGATCTCCTGACGTCGTGATCCACCCGCCTCAGCCTCCCAAAGTGCTAGGATTACAGGTGTGAGCCACCGCGCCCGGCCTCTATGTGTTTTAAAAAAATTTACAGCAGGCTTTCTTCTCTAGGAAAATCTAATGCAAATAGTGCAGCTCTTTATAATTACCTCACCAAGTAAAGAAGAAATGAGTCTATCAAAAAGGTTTCAATTCAGAGAAGAAACAAGATGGATGGATGAATGATTTTTTATAGATTCCTGTGTATATGCACTATGCACAAACATGTATACTGCTCACATTAATGTGGCACACGTCATAGTCTCTTTTATCGCAAAAAGAATTTATGGAGGGTGTGATTTTAAAATGTCATTATTTGGCAATTGACCACACAGATCTAGGTCAGAAGTCCTAAACTACCATTTCATAGGTCAAACCTGACTTGCAGTTATAGTTCTCTTTTTGTTTTGTTTTCCTACATAATTGAAATAGAGATTTTACATAAAATCCGTTTCCAATATCACTTGCAAAACATAAGATTGGTCACCTTGCACTTGAATTCCCACAGAGCATCAGTCAGTTAGAATTGAACTGAGTAGTAGTAGCTTCTTTTTTTTTTTTTTTTTTTCCTTTGAGGCAGGGTCTGTCGCCCAGGCTGGAGTGTAGTGGGGAGATCATGGCTCATTGCAGCCTCTACCTCCTGGGCTCAAGTGATCCTCCCACCTCAGCCTCCTGAGAGCTGGGACTACAGGTGTCAGCCATCCCACCTGGCCTAGTAGTAGCTCCTTTCAGATGGATCCTGTGCTCCCTCTTGTTGCCACAGTCTCCATTTATTAGCTTTATTCATTTATGTTATTTAACTGACCCGGTAAGCATTGGTGTTTTGTGACCACCATCTTAGGTTTTAAACATTAGCTCTACCAAATTGTAAAAAGTAGGAATTCTACACCTGTTTCCCACACCCCAGATCTGTCTCCCCTCCTGTGATAATTGCCTTTCACTCATGGGCAGTGTACATTGGGTAAACCAGCCAGCTTGGCCAAGAATGACTTGACACAAGCCAAGCAGGGTCATTCACATGCTTTCTCTTGGGAACTTTAAACTTGGACGTAGAAGAGCTATTTAATCTCTGCATGCAGCTACAACCCTGTTAATTCGGAAAGTGTAGGGTAGCCATATTCAGCCATTTTGACTGCACAAGCAGAGAGATCCTATTTGGAGAAAAATAAGAGAAAAGCGGAGGTGACAACCAGGTTGTCAAGATCTGTAAGATCCTCCAATATCCTTAGAATAAACACTCTTATCTGCATACGTTGCCTTCAAAGGGTTTGTTTCTTACAGACACTTGTCTTAACCTTGAAACCTGCTGACTTCCCAACTCTGTAGTTCAATTTCCAAACCTCTTAAAGTTAAAAAATAAAACCTGATATTTTGTTTGGCCCGTCACATAGGATTATGTTGGTACTCAAATAAGTCTATTATATATTCTTTGAAAACTGTACCATACAAATCTAAGGTATTATTCTCATGACAGCTTTGGCAAATGTTCACTAAATGGAGACACAATAGATGAAAGAAAGTGGGAAAATATTTGTGGCTAGAGCAGAGCAAGGCATCCAACACCCTTGAAGCTTTTAGGTGAAACTACTGTACTGGCAGTAAATAAGTACTTTCTGGTGGCTGTCAGGGTGGCCCCAACCTAACCAGACATTCCTCTTCTTCAGGACTGAGCATATGGTGGTCTTTCCCAAGGATGACTATAGAAGGATTATATTTTTCTCATCTGTACTTTTGAGCAACGCCAACTTCCTTAAGCAATTTCCCCGAGATACGAGGATATGAATCAGTTAAAACACTGCAAGTCAACTCTGCAATTTTCTCTCTGCTCAGCGATGTAGTAAAAAACTGGTAAATCAGGGCGAACCATTGTGTCAGGAAGAATTGGGTTAGAATGAAACTCCTCCCTACATTTCTTAAATCCATACAAGTCATAAAACTCAGATTTAGTTTATTCCCGAATATAAGAATATGTCTGAAAAACAGAGCTCAGACAACAGGGAATAGAACATAACCTTGTTTGCTGTGATCCTTGTAAAGAAAAACAATTGCAGGCCTGTTAATGACTCATTAAAAATACATTGTATAGTATTTGAACAGTGATTAACTTGCACTTATATGATTGACCTGAATAAATTACTTGTTCATTAGATTATAATTTCGTGTATGTGTCACTTCAAGGCCCTAAAAATAAGAACTAGCTGTTTGGACGAACGGAGGCAAGATGGTGCACTTCCGGGTTCTTCTT
>NC_045443.1:40726973-40751294 GCF_002776525.5 Piliocolobus tephrosceles | reverse complement strand
CGCTGGTTCTTTTGCGCCCGCTCGGCTGGTCTTAGAAAAACAAGACACTAGCTTCTCACCTAGTAGCAGTAGAGAAGCAGTACCAAAAAAACCCAAACTCCCCCAAAAACTAACATTACCTTTCAGGAAGGAACTATATGTTTGTAAAAGCAGGAATGGAAAAGATTTTAAAGTAATATCTGCTGTTACCTTACAAATCTGTCCAAGTGAATTTTGAATAATTATTGGATTAAATAATAAACTGCCAACCTAAAGCAGAGCAGGATTTGCAATGGTGTAATCGACCACAGAGGGATACTCAAATCAGCTAATCTCTTAGTGGCTGGCTCTTTTTGGAGTGAAGAGAAAGATGCAGTGAGTCTCTAAATGTGTCCAACTGAAAAGAAAAGTTAATAGTCTGAGATTAACTCAATTTAAAATGTTGGAAAAATTTGATGAAAGGCAGTCTATAATATATTCTTTCAAAACAGTGGAGCAAGGAGAAGGCTCTTCTACACTAAACGGTATCGATTATAGGAAGAGTAAACCAAGAAAGATAATGTGCACATCTTTTTCAAGCTAAAAATGCCTATTTGGTAAAATGATCATTTCCGTTTTTAAACATCCCTTTGCTGAGGCAGCGAATGGCGGCGTCGGAGGGATAGTCAGAGGGCAGACGTCTGAGCACGGAGCTGTCTAGATTCTGCGGCGTTTCCCCCCAGGTAGAAGCGGGAGAGGCGGCGGCATGAGCAGAAGCAGGACCCCCAAGCAGAGAGCTGGGGTCGCAAGGCCTGGGGTTGTACCGCAGCCCGAAGGCCAGGAAGGGCGGTGGGGCGGTGGGGGCACTCGGGCACTCAGTCAATCTCACGGGGCGGGGCGGCCCCGGGTCGCGGGCGGATGACGCGCCGGGACCGGCGGAGGAGCAGCCACTTCCTGGGGCCGCCGGCCGGGGCCGCTCGCCGCATTCAGCGCCGGAGCCGGGAACTAGCGGCCGCCGCCATGTCCCACCAGACCGGCATCCAAGGTAACAGAGCCCGGCGCGACCCGCAGGGAAGGGGCTCCCGGGAGGCTCAGGAGAGCCCGGAAGGCTGCAGGACGGGCAGGGCTGGAGTCTGGCCTGGACCTCCGGAAGTCGGTCTCGCGGGGCGAGCCGGGCCTCGGCGCCTCTCCGCGCTCCTGCTTCCCAGGCGCTCCCGGCCTGCGTCCTCCTCCAGCCCGGTTCCTGCTGCCGCCACGTTGCAGATGGACTCGAAATTCCGGGGAGCGAAGGAAATTGGCTTTCCAGGCGGCCTGGTTGAAGGGGGCGTGCCTTCCACCGTCCCCGACATTAGCCCAACTTTCCCCCTTTTGGTCAGGTAGGGAAGAGCTGGGACAGTGGAGGCGACTGGGGCTTCCCTACGCTGTCGAGAGCCAGGCGAATTTTCCTTTTCATGGTCCAAAGGAGAATATTACAGGACTTTGATTACGAAAAGAAACATGCCAGAATCTTTCTCACATCAGTAGGGGTGCTTCCCAAAACTCTCCCGCACTTTCTCCCCAAATAGGAAAGTGAGAGTTGTTCTGAGAAATCTCGAGTGTAGCGTGTTTGTGTTTTGATTTTTCTCCTAGGTACTCCCCAAGGGAAACTGATCTGTATGGTTGCATGTAATGCGTGCAGACAGTTCAATGTGCAGTTATATTTGACCTCCATTATTTCCTGGTTTGAAATTGGGCAGCCTGGAGGTGCTCACCTCATCAAGAGTCAAATAATATATCCCCGGGTTACTCGCGATCACTTAACGAGTTGTGATATAAACTCAAGCTTTTACTGTTAATAGCGAGTATTTCTCCCAGATGAACACTTAATTGTATGTTTTATTCTTAAAGATTTTTGACACCACGCCACATACCCCCTGCATGCACGCAGCAGCAAAATAGTCTCAAATCTAAAAGCGTTGTTTTATTTATCCGTATTAATTTCGATATATAAATATGTCGTTATTGACTCTCATGCTTGAGCCTTATAGCAAGCACTACCTACTTACATAGTGGTTCTTGCTGCTAATAGACAACAAAGGAACGAAATTAGAACGAAATCGAAGCTTTAATAGGAACACAAGCGTTAGTTATTAAATACATATTTATTCAATGATTTTAATCTAGCTTTTGAGAAATGCAAGTTAGAAAAATATAACCAGAATTAAGATTGAATGTATTTTACTGTCTTTTTCTTTAATCAAGTTAGGGTATTTGATATTTACTGTTGTTTTTAACGGGAAAATACAGAAAGTGAATTGATGAAGGAGTGTCATAAGCTTGAAACTGAATTAGAATGAAAGCAGGTTTTCAATATTTTTCAGAACAGCAATAAAAGTTTTTCAAAATTGTAATTTGCTCATTATTGGGTTTGAGTAACTTCAGTATATTCACCCCAGTGTTATTTCTACACAGAATTATGTAGCTAAAACAGATTAGAATTATTAACATACTTTTAAAATGCTAATATTTATATTTCTTAATTGTATACAGTCTTCATTATTTTATGCGGTAAAGTTTTATAATACTGATAATAAGGATGCTACATGCTCCAGATTTTCTCTGTGTTCTAATTAATTTTTTCAATATAGATAGGAAAGTATATATAAGTATAAAAAGTTTACTTTCTTTATCTTTTTCCACAGCGAGTGAAGATGTTAAAGAGATCTTTGCCAGAGCCAGAAATGGAAAGTACAGACTTCTGAAAATATCTATTGAAAATGGTTAGTGAAATATTTTAAAATATTTTTTGTTCCTGGATTAGTGGTGGCTGTTGTATTTTTAAACTTAGTGTGTGTTGTCAGTGATTTGAACTATTAATTAATGTGAAGTAAGTTCAAATCTTCCCTTACGGTAACTTGGATTCCTCATATTTTGTGCAGGTCCCTGTGGGCCCCTGATTTCATTCTGAATTATGTGACTATCAGGGAAACAGAAAGATGTTTTTTGATGTGACTTCTTCCTCTTTTACTTTTTGTGTCTTAGTTTCTGCACCACAGTCCATTTCTAATGTCAGTGCTTCCATCTCTGGAATGGAAATCACTAAACAGGTGATTATCAAAAAAAAAAAAAAAAAAAGTTACTTGTGAATTATTCAATAAAGTTTGTTTTTAAATACAAACAAAGGATTTCAAACTCCCATTTACTCCATTTGATTGCAGCCTTTGCTACAGAAATGATTATTACCCTTTCTTGTTTTGGGAAAGTTCTGAGAATATAACAAACTACAAATTGATTCTTTAAAAATAATTCTGTAAACAGGGAATCTGGTTGAGTGGGAGAATCTTTTAAATCAGGCAGATTTGAGTTTGGACAATTACTACTATTATAGCTACTCAGTCACAAATGAATGTGTTAAAATATTCCAGCGGCCTAATCTCTTAAATATCTGAAAATATTTTGCTTTGGAAAAGTAACTTGTTCTTTCACAAACTGGAAGTAAATTTAATTTGTTTTCTGTTTTCGGCTTATATATTAAAAGTACCAGAATAGTTTGTAAAATATGCATTTGTTTACATATAACATTCAATAGGAATATATGTATATTGTAAAACAACATATTTTAAAAATACTGAGCTAAAATTTTTAATACCATCACTTCCTAAGTGACTAGTTAAGGATCTAAAATGGAAAAGTTAATCTAACTAGCATCTCTACAGAAGGAAAATGGCACTACTTCCTAAATTATTATTTTCTGGTTTTACTTTTTTGTTTTGTGAAAAGTTTTAGATAAGGAAAATTCCAAAGACTAAAATTGTATCATAAATACCTATATCTCCCCTTTATTAATAACTGCTAACATTTTATCATATTTACTTCAAGCATTTTAGAAAATTCAGTGTTTTTGTGGTATAAGAGCATCCCCTTTAAACAGTTTTGCTTCTGACCTCATTCCCCTGGGGCACCTGCAGTTAGGAGTTCTGATATTTGTGCAGTCTCTTTTTACGTATATCCCTAAACAGCATATAGTGCTCTTTGAGTTCACGTAAACTGCATGATACCATCTTAATCTGTATCTTTCCTTTTTCTGAAAATGTTACATTTGCAATTAGTTTTGATAGCTCAATAATTGATTTTAAATCTGAACAGAATGTTATATGACTATGCCACACATTATTTTTCCATTCTCTTACTGATGAACATTGAGGCTATTTCCAGTCTTCGTTGTTACTGTATAGTGCTGCAGTGAACACCTTTGTATTTATAAGAGTTTCTGTATGCATAGTAGATTCACAACTTCACTTGATTCTGCCGAATAGCATTTCAAAGTGGCCATACCAGTGTATGCATCTAGGCAAGTGTTTATTTAAATCTGTAGCATTATGGCCAAATAAATAGGAGTTAAACCTGGTTTTATTTAATATTTCTTACTGTACAATTCAATGTTAATGTCAGAAATTATACTTTTGAATGGTAGTTTAATGTATTTTGTTGATAACTTAAGCACAGACATTTTGGAAAGTAGAAATGTAACCACCCATTATTTGACCATTCAATTCAACTGTTATGATCATTTTTATATGTTTCTTTCTTAGGCTGTGTATATTTTAAAAATTTCATAAAAAGTTACCAGTTTTTATAATACTCTGTATCATAATTACTTTCTATGTTGCCACATTTTTCTTTTCAACTTTTTGATGTGAATACTAGTAACTGGGAAATGACTATATATTTATTTTTCTAGTCTTCATCACACTACCACTTGGTATTTCAAACCATTTACCTATCTTTCTAAAAATAATCTTTCATAGAGCAACTTGTGATTGGATCATATAGTCAGCCTTCAGATTCCTGGGATAAGGATTATGATTCCTTTGTTTTACCCCTGTTGGAGGACAAACAACCGTGCTATATATTATTCAGGTTAGATTCTCAGAATGCCCAGGGATATGAATGGATATTCATTGCATGGTCTCCAGATCATTCTCATGTAAGTAACCTTTTTATAGTTTGTTTAACATTAAATGCTAGAAAGATGTTTTTGAAATTTCTAGATCAAATAAAGGTTAAAAAGCAATAATTATTTCCCATAGAAGGGAATGATCATGAGGAAAATCTTAGGATTTATAATATAGAATCAGGAATAATGTGCTCAGATTTGGGAGTTTTGCCATCGAAATCAAAATAATTATTATTGATTTAAGATTTAAAAATTTGTGGCAATGGCAATTTTTTTTTTTAAAGCAGAATGTCACTTTGTCGTCCAGACCAGAGTGCAGTGGTGCAATCTTGGCTCACTGCGACCTCTGCCTCCCAGGCTCAAGTGATTTTCCCACCTCAGCCTCTTGAGTAGCTGGGATTACAGGCATGTGTCACACCATACCCAGCTAATTTTTATATTTTTAGTAGAGATGGGGTTGCACTGTGTTACCCAGGCTGGTCTTAAAATCATGGCCTTAAGTGATCCACCCACCTCGGCCTCCCAAAGTGCTGGGATTACAGGCATGAGCCACTGTGTCCAACCTAATTTGTGGTAATTTTAAAATGACATCATGGGCCTCTGAAAAATGAAGGAAACTACCTGACCCTGAGAGTAATAATTGTAATAAATCTGAGAACTAACTGAACATAGTATTAAGGTTTGTTAGTATTATGCACTTATTAATCACTGCCATTCAAGTGATGGGCCTGCATACAAACAAGTATTTTAGGAAAGCTGGTAGTAGATTCACTAAATAGAACAATAGACAGAATTAATATATGAACATGGCCCAATATTTAAAAAATTAATTTGAATTTTTCTTATTAAAAAATAATTATTTTTAAAGTTATCTAGATATTGTTCTCAAAAGATCATCCCATTCCTCTTTAATTCCCCATGTTCTATGCGAAAGAAATACTGGATTTGACCATGTAGGATTATGAAATTATTTGTTAATTGGTAGTTATCTTTGGTAGCTTTCCATAGATACTAGTTGACTCTTTAATTTTTTTTCCATCTTTGTGTCCCTCCTAGAATGGTATGTGCCATCAGTAAGCCATGAATTTTGATTCTTAACAACTTAATTCTTAATATTTGATACAGCTTTGAGAAGAATGTCACTATCAAAGTTACTTCATTTCAGTTTTCCTCATATTTTAATTTTTTTATTCTTGAACTCATGAGTTTTCAAAATGAAGAATTTAAACAATTTATATTTTTTTCAACTTTAAAATGTGGCCAGGCACGGTGGCTCATGCCTGTAATCCCTAAACTTTGGGAAGCTGAGGCGGGTGGATCACCAGAGGTCAGGAGTTTGAGACCAGCCTGACCAACATGGTGAGACCCCGTCTATACTAAAAATACAAAAAATTAGCTGGGTGTGGTGGTGCACACCTGTAATCCCAGCTACTCGGGAGGCTGAGGCAGGACAATCACTTGAACCTGGGAGGCGGAGGTTGCAGTGAGCTGAGATCGTGCCATTACACTCCAGCCTGGGCAACACGAGCAAATGTGCATCTCAAAAAACAAAAAAAGTGACATTGTAAATTGAAGTCTATCTTAATAGCCATTGATAGTTTAGATGCCCATGTTAATGATGGTTAGTTGTACACACGTATTTTAGCATATTATAGTGGGTGGACTTCAGCTCAGTTTTATTTTTAATATGATTCAGGATATTAATACATTCAAAATGTGCTTTCTTTTGTAATGTTATGTTTTCATTTATTAACTTCTAAGTAAACTTTCACAACTGAATAGGTTCGTCAAAAAATGTTATATGCAGCAACAAGAGCAACTCTGAAGAAGGAATTTGGAGGTGGCCACATTAAAGATGAAGTATTTGGAACAGTAAAGGTATTATATTTTTATGTGGATTCTATATGTTGCAATTAAAATGATTAAAGAAGAACTCCTAGGTAATGGATAATTGGTATGAATTCAGATGGATAATCTGAAAACATGAGAATAAGAGAAATACTGTATTTCATATGATATAAAAGTTACCTGTAATGAATATGTAACTTTGAGTTTATTCATTTGTATCTGTTTGACATTGACAATAAGTGGTATTGAAACATACTGATTCTTCTAAAGTACATGGTAAATATATGTATTTACACATATATACACAAATTGAAACACTGAAATATATTTTTGAACTTTTTTGTTTGTTTAGAGCTTTTCTGATTCAGAAAGTCATATAATCTAGTGGAAAGAGCACAAGACTAGATGGGAATATATTGCTGCTTCACCATTAATTGTGAAGTCGGCCGGTTTCTTAATTTCATGAGTCTCAGTCTTCTAAACCACAAAATGTTGATGATAGGTAGACCTCTTTGTAGTATTTTTTTCTTTTGACATGAAAACTATAATAGTTCTCCATGAATAATTACAAAGAAATTATATAAATCATTATAACTGAATATATAGTATTCAGTTATTCATATATTCTGAATATATAGTATTCAGAATCTGAATATGTTGATTATTGGATAATCATTGGGCAGTTTTCCCCAGAAGGTTAATTACAGTTGTCCTATAGACTTAAAGGATGACCAGGTTCAGTATTTCACTTTGCTAGTATGAAACTCATACAAAATATTTAGTAATTATGAAACGTCATATAAAATGAACAGCAGGTACTCCCGTTAAAAAGTTCTGAAACTTAAAATTGAGGATTAAAGTAAAAATATATTAAAATTCATAATGCTATTTATTTTAATTTAAAATCTTTTCTGTTAATGATTTTGCTTTTCCTAAAGTAACCTCACTGTCGTTTTAATTCTAGAGAATTACTGATTATAGTCTATTCTGTACTTACAGGAAGATGTATCATTACATGGATATAAAAAATACTTGCTGTCACAATCTTCCCCTGCCCCACTGACTGCAGCTGAGGAAGAATTACGACAGATTAAAATCAGTGAGGTAAGTTACAACTTCAAAGCCTCTGCACGATTTTAAGTGTTTGAAAATACCGTATTTTTAATTAGTAGATGTGGGAGGTAACTAGAGATTAAAGAAGTTAGGTAGCTTAGGTTTATTCCATTTAGTTTAGAGATAAGTCTATGTGCTTAATGTCTTTTCAGAAAAGAAAAGTTAAAAATGAATATTAAACTTTATATGCATTTTATAAGTAGCTTAGAATATTAAACTTTATATGCATTTTATAAATAGCTTTTCCTGTAATCTTCCTGTCAGAATAGTAAATCTTCCTGTTGAAGTACAACTGTTACAAACTTTGTACTTTGAATATTATATAGAGAAAAAGTGTATGTTACCCATTTGGTGCAAAGAATATATCTAATAAGGTTGCCTGAAGCAGATTATTGTTTTGTTGGCTTTCTGGAGAGTCTACAAATTAACTTCTGTGAACTCTACTTGAATAGAGATATATATGGAAGATTATTATTTGAGTACCTGTTGAGCATATTTGAGTCAATAAATTTCAGCCATATTATTTTGTAGTTTATCATTATTTTTAATGTGTTTCTACAGCCATTCTAATATACTGGAATAACTACTGTATTTCTACTGGGACTTTACAGAAAAGAACAAGTGGCTGAAACCACTATTCATTAGCCTGAGTCACAGACTAATAGGAATCAGTCTGGAGAATGGTTGAATATCATTTAATATTAAACTGGTAGCAAGGATCTGTCATATGATTTTAATTCATGTTATTTGAGTAGGGCTTTTTATATGTTTTTTTTTTTTTTTTTTTACAAGTTTGATAGTTTGTTTTATTCCTTGCACTCAGAGCCCAGAGGATCATATTGGGGTATGCATTCGCATATGTTCTATGATGTTTTCATTAACTAATACCATTTATGCTGTAGAATCTCCATTCATTTTTTTAAAAGTAAAATTTCTATTGGACTTTCTGTTGCAACACTGCAAATGAGACGCTCTGCTAGCTATCATTTATCAAGTATAAAAATCTTAAACATGTGCATTGAATGCTTTCTTATCTTTCTCCTCTTCCAGTACATGCACACCATGTTTTTAGTAAAGAAATCTCTTAAGTCTGGAACTTCTGCAGTAGTATAACTTGTTGAGCTGTGTTATGTCTTTGTACACTGTTTATACTTCCTTTCAATTCAGTGCATGGTGTTTGTGTTGCATTTTCTGTCCAACAGAATAAAGTTCTATACATACTGTATGTAGATTGTTGTTTATAAATTCTATCAAGTAAAATTTTATAACTAATGGTGTAATCTGATGACACTCTAAAGAGCTTGTGTAGCTCATTGAAATTGTGCCAAACCAAACATAAAAACAAACAAACCCCCCCCAAACCCCACTAACTTTGTACACTCATGGAAATGTTCACTTCCAACATTGTCATAAAGATGTGTCATGCACTGTGCATGTTGACAAAATGCTAGGAGGACCGTGAACAAATGTGAAAAATAATTTTAATTATAGGCTGGGCTAGGGTTGAATGATACTATTTTATAGAGGTTGGGTTTTCTTATTTTTGCCATAGGATACTGCTAACTGCTAAACTTGTAAATGAAATCTGTCATACTTAGGTACAGACTGACGTGGGTGTGGACACTAAGCATCAAACACTACAAGGAGTAGCATTTCCCATTTCTCGAGAAGCCTTTCAGGCTTTGGAAAAATTGAATAACAGACAGCTCAACTATGTGCAGTTGGTAAGAGATGTATAATGATTATTAAGTGGCTGCTCTTTTTGGTAGTTTATGGCTCATATAGGGTTTATTTTTAATGTATTTTAAATTTTAAATATGCTTTCTGATTTCTAAAATTCATTTTGCAAATGTTCGTTGTGAAAAAGTCAAACAGTGCAGAACTAAGTTCCTCCTTTATCTCTTAGTCTTTTCATTACCTGTTTTAACTTAATTTCCTTATATCTGGTTTTAATGAATGTATTTTGTTTCTTATTGGCAGGAAATAGATATAAAAAATGAAATTATAATTTTGGCCAACACAACAAATACAGAACTAAAAGATTTGCCAAAGAGGATTCCCAAGGATTCAGCTCGTTACCATTTCTTTCTGTATAAACATTCCCATGAAGGAGACTATTTAGAGTCCATAGGTATATGATACATTGTTTTTAACATGTTACTTTCAGTTTGTTTATTAGTATATCAGCCCTATATGCTTACTTATTTCTTGCCCAGAGGGCTTAGCTGTAGTTTTATGAAGTTTATGTATGTAGTTTTATGAAGTTTATGTATTGGTATGCTAATTATATTTGTTATTATTTGAACTTACAGTTTTTATTTATTCAATGCCTGGATACACATGCAGTATAAGAGAGCGGATGCTGTATTCTAGCTGCAAGAGCCCTCTGCTAGAAATTGTAGAAAGACAACTACAAATGGATGTAATTCGAAAGGTAGCCGTTTTAAAGTCTTCAGTTTTTGCTAAATTTTTCTTTTCATTTCTATGTAGTTTATGATGTATTGTGATTTATAAATGAAAATATTTATTTTTCTTGTTATCATCCTAAATCCTTAGGATCTCCTCTAAGTGCTTGGGGACTACCTATCATGATCCCCATCTCTATATCTATCTGTACTTTCTAGTAAGCCACATGTGGCTATTTAACTTTAAATAAGATTTAAAGTTCTGTTTCTTAACTCCACTAGCCTCATGTCAAATGCTCATTAGCTAAATGTGGTTACTGGCTACTGTATTGGTTAGTGCAGAATGTATAGGACATTTCCGTCGGTGCAAAAAGTCCTATTGGACAGTGCTGCCAGAGCTACATACTTGTGATTATTTCTGGACTCCATATTAAGAAGGAATTACAGTCTCCATTATGACTGTAAATTATGGGATGGTTGGGAGTCTTTCCAGTTTGGGGGAAGTAAGGAATAAGCATAAACATTTGAATTTTGGAAACTAAGCTACCAGTTTTCTAAATTTAATTTTCTTAAGTACAGATAGGGCATGGGGAAAGATATATATTCTTGAGCCCTTAAACTCATACAAATACAGGTCCTTAAAAACTACCAGTGTTTTTAGGTTCTGAACCCTTCATGCTTTTTAAGCTCCTAAGAATCAATCACTTTATCATGGGTAGCACCTTCTATAGCAGGGATCAGCTGACTTTTTCTACAAAGGACCAAATAGTAAGTAAAGGCTTTGCCAGGCCACATATAATCTCTGTCACATATTGTTGTTTAACAACCCTTAAAAAATGTAAAACAATCTTACCTTGGGCAAGATTTGGCCTTCGGGCCATGGTTTGTTTACCTCTCTTGTAGAGGGCTTTCAAGTGACCCAAGTGATGAAAGGGCCATGAGTAAATGTTCCTTGAATAAATAGTGTATCACAGCAACTTGAGAATATAGTGGTGGCTTCTACTTTTAAATATTATTTAAACTGGAGCAGTAAGAAAGAACCAAGAAGGAAGTGAATGTAGCTGATTATATATTCAAGCAATTTAGCCCCTTCCCCCAAAAGAAGAAAGTGAAACTGTTTACATATGGTCCTTGATTCTGCCTTACTGGAATGGGTATTATTTGTGAGCATTCATATACCTGAAAACCAGCTTGTTGCTTGTATTAGGTTTTGAATGTTGTGCTTCTAATTTTATCTTTTTCAGATTGAGATAGACAATGGGGATGAGTTGACTGCAGACTTCCTTTATGAAGAAGTACATCCCAAGCAGCATGCACACAAGCAAAGTTTTGCAAAACCAAAAGGTCCTGCAGGAAAAAGAGGAATTCGAAGACTAATTAGGGGCCCAGCGGAAACTGAAGCTACTACTGATTAAAGTCATCACATTAAACATTGCAATACTAGTTTTTTAAAAGTCCAGCTTTTAGTACAGAGAACTGAAATCATTCCATGTTGATATAAAGTGGGAAAAAAAATTGTACTTTTTGGAAAATAGCACTTTTCACTTCTGTGTGTTTTTAAAATTAATGTTATAGAAAACTCATGATTTCTATTTTTGAGTTAAAGCTAGAAAAGGGTTCAACATAGTGTTTAATTTTGTCACACTGTTTTCATAGTGTTGATTCCACACTTCAAATACTTCCTAAAATTTTATACAGTTGGGCCAGTTCTAGAAAGTCTGATGTCTCAAAGGGTAAACTTCCTACTTTCTTGTGGGACAGAAAGACCTTAAAGTATGCATATTACTTAATGAATATGTTAAGGACCAGGCTAGAGTATTTTCTAAGCTGGAAACTTAGTGTGTCTCGGAAAAGGCCGGAAGTTGCTCACTCCGAGTAGCTGTGCTAGCTCTGTCAGACTGTAGGATCATGTCTGCAATTTTTAGAAATAGTGCTTTACATTGCAGCAGTCTTTTATATTTGACTTTTTTAAAATAGCATTAAAATTGCAGATCAGCTCACTCTGAAACTTTAAGGGTACGAGATATTTTCTATACTGCAGGATTTCTGATGACATTGAAAGACTTTAAACAGCCTTAGTAAATTATCTTTCTAATGCTCTGTGAGGCCAAAAATATATTATGTTCAGATTGAAATTTAAATTAATATCAAAAGGAAACAAAAAATGTTGAGTTTTAAAAATCAGGATTGACTTTTTTCTCCAAAACCATACATTTATAGGCAAATTGTGTTCTTTATCACTTCTGAGCAAATACTCAGATTTAAAATGACTTTAAAGTCCTGGTACTTAACAGGCTAACACAGATAAACACCTTAATAATCTCAGTTAATACTGTATTTCAAAACATTTAACTGTTTTCTAATGCTTTGCATTATCAGTTACAACCTAGAGAGATTTTGAGCCTCATATTTCTTTGATACTTGAAATAGAGGGAGCTAGAACACTTCATGTTTAATCTGTTAAACCTGCTGCAAGAGCCATAACTTTGAGGCATTTTCTAAATGAAATGTGGGGATCCAGGATTTGTATTTTCTTGATCTAAACTTTATGCTGCATAAATCAGTGATCGGAAATGCACATTTCATAGTGTGAAGCACTCATTTCTAAACCTTATTATCTAAGGTAATATATGCACCTTTCAGAAATTTGTGTTCGAGTAAGTAAAGCATATTAGAATAATTATGGGTTGACAGATTTTTTAAATAGAATTTAGAGTATTTGTGTGGGGTTTTGTTTGTTTACAAATAATCAGACTATAATATTTAAACATGCAAAATAACTGACAATGTTGCACTTGTTTACTAAAGATATAAGTTGTTCCATGGGTGTACATGTAGACAGACACACATACACCCAAATTATTGCATTAAGCATCCTGGAGCTGTGTTGCAGACCATAGCTGAAGCTGTTATTTTCAGTCAGGAAGACTACCTGTCATGAAGGTATAAAATAATTTAGAAGTGAATGTTTTTCTGTACCATCTATGTGCAATTATACTCTAAATTCCACTACACTACATTAAAACAAATGGACATTCCAGAATATAGATATGATTATAGTCTTAAACTAATTATTATTAAACCAATGATTGCTGAAAATCAGTGATGCATTTGTTTTAGAGTATAACTCATCGTTTACAGTATGTTTTAGTTGGCATTATCATATCTAGATGGTGAATAACATATTCCCAATAAGTTTATATAGCAGTGAAGAATTACATGCCTTCTGGTGGACATTTTATAAGTGCATTTTATATCACAATAAAAATTTTTTCTCTTTAAGTTGTGTATGTTCTGTTGGTTTTTCTACTGTAGTTTTTTGTAATGTTTGTGTAATTTTGCATAACTCAGTACCTGGTGTTAGGTTAGAAATCCCATTCATTTATTTGTTAGTCTGCCTAAGTCCAAAAAGGATTTTAAGTAGCTTTAAACCTAGGCAAGGATAATTGTGACTACAGAGTGCTTAGATTAAAATTTGCCACTATTGTAGCAATAGTAAAAATGCCATGAGTTACTCATTTTCTGTGATAGAAGCACCGCAGTACCAATTTACTTGACACCAAACTCTTCAGACTTCCCACTGTATTCATTCATCTGAAAAATGTTGAATGCACTCCTGTGTGCAATTTGGTTTCAAATCCTTTTTATTAGAGATGTGACAAAATGGATGTCTTTGGTAGCAGTTTTACAAAAGATGCTGAAATAGCTTTAGAAAGGCTCATTGTTGGGCCGGGCGTGGTGGCTCACACCTGTAATACCAACACTTTGAGAGGCCGAGGCGGGCGGATCACGAGGTCAGGAGATCGAGACCATCCTGGCTGACACAGTAAAACCCTGTCTCTACTAAAAATACAAAAAAATTAGCCGGGCGTGGTGGCGGGCGCCTGTAGTCCCAGCTACACGCTGGGCAGGAGAGTGGTGTGAACCTGGGAGGTGGAGCTTGCAGTGAGCGGAGATCACGCCACTGCACTCCAGCCTGGGTGGACAGAGCGAGACTCTGTCTCAAAAAACAAAACAAAAAGGCTCATTGTTAAAACTTTTAAATATTTAAGCTAAGGCATTTCTACTCAGAACTAAAACAATATGCCTGAGGTTCGTACTGTAAATAGTTTGGTGTATATCCTTTCACATTTTCTTTGCAAATACAGTCATACATTTAAGGATGGAATTTTTGTTTAGATGGAGTCTTGCTCTGTCACCAGGCTGGAGTGTAGTGGCGTGATCTTGGCTCACTGCAACCTCCCCCTCCCAGGTTCAAGCAATTCTCCTGCCTCAGCCTCCTGAGTAGCTGGGACTACAGGTGTGTACCACCACGCCCAGCTAATTTTTGTATTTTTAGTAGAGATGGGGTTTCCCCGTGTTGGCCAGGATGGTCTTGATCTCTTGACCTCGTGATCCACCCACCTCGGCCTCCCAAAGTGTGGGGATTACAGGCATGAGCCACTGCACCCAGCCTGGAATGTTCTTTTTTTTTTTTTTTTTTTGAGACAGAGTCTCGCTGTGTCGCCCAGGCTGGAGTGCAGTGGCCGGATCTCAGCTCACTGCAAGCTCTGCCTTCCGGGTTCATGCCATTCTCCTGCCTCAGCCTCCTAAGTAGCTGGGACTACAGGCGCCCGCCACCGCGCCCGGCTAATTTTTTGTATTTTTAGCAGAGACGGGGTTTCACTGTGGTCTCGATCTCCTGACCTTGTGATCCGCCCGCCTCGGCCTCCCAAAGTGCTGGGATTACAAGCGTGAGCCACCGCGCCCGGCCTTGGAATGTTCTTTTTTAAATAAAATACTAATTCTGGGTTTCATGCTAGATTTTGACCCAGTAGGTGGGTCCAGGAATCAAATAGTTCTACAAATGATGGCTAGCCATGACTGGGAACAGTTTACCTTAAATCATATAAATTGTAGCTCTCCCCCACCCCAATTCAGCCAACAAACTGAAGTTTTACACTGTACTAGTTATGATAGTGGCACTATCTCATAGAAGAAAGTTGAGGTCTTACTGTTGCCCAGTAGCTTCTACATGACTTGCCTGTGGCTCTCTACCTTCCTTGATCAGTCTGCTTCAGTTCATGGACAGCTCTCTGTTCCTCTAGTAGACCAAGCACAGCCTCAAGAGCACTGAATGTGTTCCCCACACTGGATCACTCTAACCCAGTGTCTACATGCCTTCCTCACTTACAGGTCTCTGCTCAAGGGTCAGCGTCATCTCCTTAGAGAAGTCTCCCCTAATTTCCCAATCTGATTGTACTCCTTGTTCCTCTCACCTTAATCCTGCTTTAATCCTCCTCATGGCACTTAGGTATTCTATATCTGTGCATATGTTGTCTCTTCCACGAAAATACCAGTTCAATGGGGCAAGAAGCTTAGTTTCATTCACTGCTACATCCTTAGCACCTAGAATTTTCTATGACATAGTGGGCATTTTTAAATTTGTTGAATGAATAAATGAATTTACCTTTCCTTGAAGAACAGCTGTGAAAGGAGCACATGCCAGCAGTGGTAGGTCACCAGAGGATCTAGCCTCCATCATTTTATTTCTGTCCACAGCAAAACTCACTAGCACTGGCAAAATCTGTTGCCCTGTGAAAGCCATGGGTTCCACCACACAAAATGCCGGTACTGACCCATTCCTGAGCATCAAGTGCCTTCCAGTAGGGATCTTCATTCAGCTGATTCTGTGCTCCGAAAAGACTGAGACCAGCCTCTACTCAACTGTCAGTGCTGCTCCACTACCAACCTCATTTGCTAGGATTCAGTCAGGCTGTAGTTTCTTAGTGAACTCTGGATGGTTAATGGGAAAGAGGCAAGCCATGAATGGGGGTTAGATTGTATTTCTTAGTTTTCTAATTACCAAGGGGCATTTATAATAAGACAAGCTGGGCCATATCCTTGTGTGTGTGTGTGTTTCTGACTGCCACTTACTGGCTACATGACTAAATCATGATTTAGTAATACTAATGCATAACAAACTGTGATTTTCAATGTGATTTTCATGGTAGCTTATACCTGTAATCTCCCACTTTGAGAAGCTGAGGCAGGAGAACTGCTTGAATCAAGGAGTTCAAGACCAGCCTCAGCAACATAGTGAGATCCTGTCTCTACAAAAAATTAAAAACAAAAATTAGCTGGACATGGTGGCATGCACCTGTACTCCAAGCTACTCAAGGGGCTGAGGCAGGAGGATCACTTGAGCCTGGGAGGTCAAGGTGGCAGTAAACCATGATCAGACTGCTACACTCCAGCATGAGTGACCAAGTGAGACTATACCAAAAAAAAAAAAAAACAAAAAAAACAAACAAAAACCCAGCAGTTTAAAACAACAGCTATCCTTCCTCACAAATCTACAGTTTGCTGACCTCTCATGTCTCATGTATGTTTGTGATCAGCTGGCAGGCGGGCTGATTAAGGATGACCTCATCTGAGATGCGTTGTCTGTTTTGCATGGTCTGTCATCGGCAACTTGTTAGCCTTGGCTTATTCTCATGTCAGTGGCAGGGTTCCAAATGAGAGAAGTAGTGCATTAGGGCTTTTGAGGCCTGGGCTTGGAACTGACCATCACTTTTCTGTAAGCAAGTTACAAGGGCCAGCCCAGATTTAATGATTAAGGAAATAGACTTTACTTCTTGATGGGAAAAATTACAAAGCCATATTGCAAAAGGCATCAAATATACAGATGAGTGGAGAATTGCAGTCTAATACAATGAACAAGGGAAAGAAGTTATTTAATCTTTGGGGGTCTCAAAATTTCCTCAAGAAGTAAAAGAATAGAACCTACATTGTAGATTTATCAAATCCGATCATGCTTCTAAAACTCTTGGCACAATGTTTGGCACAATAGCTTTCAACACATGACAGAGAAAATGATTATGATTAATATGATGCACAGACATAGTGTTAGTGGTAAAGATTGCAAACTGATGCCAGATGCTAATTTCTGCCATGCAACTTATTAGCTATATAATCTTGGGTAATTTCCTCATCTGTAAAATGTGAGTATTATTACCAAATTCAGAGGATTGTAATAAGGATTAAATAAAGCACTTCAAACAGTACTCATAAGTGTTTAATAAAAACAATATATAACTTAAAAATTACAAATTTATATATTGTTAGCCCGTTTTGCATCACTATAAAGGAATACCTGAGGCTGGGTAATTTATAAAGAAAAAAGGTTAAGCCGGGCGCAGTGGCTCAAGCCTGTAATCCCAGCACTTTGGGAGGCCGAGACGGGCGGATCATGAGGTCAGCAGATCGAGACCATCCTGGCTAACACGGTGAAACCCCGTCTCTACTAAAAAATACAAAAAACTAGCCGGGCGAGGTGGCGTGCGCCTGTAGTCCCAGCTACTCGGGAGGCTGAGGCAGGAGAATGGCGTAAACCCGGGAGGCGGAGCTTGCAGTGAGCTGAGATCCGGCCACTGCGCTCCAGCCTGGGCGACAGAGAGAGACTCCGTCTCAAAAAAAAAAAAAAAAAAGGTTTTTTTGTTTATGGTTCTGCAGGCTTTACTAGCACAGCACCAATATTTGCCTGGCTTCTGATGAAGGCCCCAGGAAGGTTACAATCACAATGGAAAGCAAAGCGGGAGCAGACTCTTTTAAGCCACCAGGTCTTGCACGAACTGAGAACTCACTCATCACCAGTGGCTCTAAGCCATTCATGAGGGATCCACCCCCATGACCCAAACACTTCCCACCTCCAACACTGGGGATTACATTTAAACATGAGATTTGAAGGAGACAAACACCTAAACAATGTCATTCTACCCCCAGCCCCCCAAAACTCATGTCTTTCTCACATTGCAAAATATCATCATCCCTTCCCAATAGTCCCTCAAAGTCTTAATTCATTCTAGCATCACTCAAAAGTCCAAAGTCTCATTTGAGACTTAAGGTAAACTCCTTCCACCTATGAACCTGTGAAATAAAATATAAGTTATTTACTTCCAAGATACAGTTGGCGGTACAGGCACTGATTAAAACATTCTTGTCCCAAAACGGAGAAATTGGCTAAAGAAAGGGGCAACAGGCTCGAGGCAAGTCTGAAACCCAGCGGGGAAGACATTAAACTTTAAAGCCCCAACATATTCCTTGATTCCATGTCCTGCATCCTGGCACACTGGTGCAAGGGGTGGGACCTCAAGGCCTTGGGCAGCTCCACTCCTGTGGCTTTGCAGGGTACGTGGCTTCCCTCATAGTTGAAGTTGAGTGTCTGTGGCTTTTCCAAGCTCAGAGTGCAAGCTGCTGGTGGCTCTACCATTCTCAAGTCTGGAGGGTGGCAGCACCTTTCCCATAGCTTTACTAGGCAGTGCCCTGCTGGGGTCTTTGTGTTGGTGCTCCAACCCCACATTTCAGTATGTAGACTATAAGCCCCCCACTGTACATGCTCTGTTTTATTCCCACATACCCCTCAAATGTTGGCAGAACCTGTAAATATCATGGGAAATCATCACAGGAAAAACATCATGGGAGAGTATCTGTATTTGTTTTCTATTACTGCATAATAGATTACCACAAACTTAAAGGCTTAATGTGATCCATTTATTTATTTATTTATTTATTTATTTATTTATTTATTTATTTATTTATTTATGAATGACAGACTCTTGCTCAGTCACCCAGGCTGGAGTGCAGTGGCACAATCTCAGCTCACTGCAACCTTCGCCTCCCCGGTTCCAGCAATTCTCCTGCCTCAGCCTCCCAAGCAGCTGGGACTACAGGCGTTCACCACCACATTCAGCTAACTTTTGTATTTTTAGTAGAGACAGGGTTTCACCATGTTGGCCAAAATGGTCTTGAACTCTTGACCTCAGGGGATCTGCCCACCTCAGCCTCCCAAAGTGCTGGGATTTACAGGTATGAGCCACCACAACTGGCCAATGTGACCCGTTATCTCACAGTTCTATATATTAGAAGTCCAGCACAGCACAGATAGGTTCTCATACTGAGGATCACGCAAAGCTGAAATCTAGGTGTCAGCCAGGTTGTGGTATCATCTGAAGCTTGGAGTACTCTTCTTAGCTCACTCAGATTGTTGGTGGAATTCAATTCCTTGTGGTTGCAACTGAGGTTCCAATTTTTTTTTTTTTTCCTGCTTGCCCACAACTGGAAGGTACGTCTCATCTTCTAGAGGCCACCTTTAGGTTTTAGTCAACGTGGCCCTCTCACAACATGGTACATACTTCTTCAAGGCTTACAAGGAGAATCCTTCTTGCAAGGGTTCACCTGATTAGGTCAGGCCCTTTCAACAGTCTCAGAGTGAGTTGTTTAGGAACCTTAACTGCATCTGCAAAATTCTTTCAACTTTGTCATGTAACATAATCTAATAATGGACATATTATTATGGCAGTATCATCAAGGGATATTTTATTTGTGGTTAAATGATTGCTGTGAACACAATCTATAAATACATGACTAATAGGATTTTGTAACTGGCTCTATAAACTTTAAATTTTGTATCATTTTTATAATTCACAAAGTGCTTGTATATATCCTGCATCATTTGATTTTCATGATTACCTGTCAGAGAAGCACAGCAGATATTAGCCCACTGTTATGAGTGGCTCAGTGTGTGTCCTCAGCAGGTAAGTGTGTGTCCAAAGCTTTACAGCAAATTAGTAGTGGAGTCAGTTGGGCTTCAGATCAGAGTGTTTCCACCCTACATACAGCCCAGGTTCTTTTTGCTAACTCTGTAATGTTCAAACTATGTCTGATGCTTGGAGATGTCTCAGGGATTACTGTAAGAACTGGGTGTGATACTAATGGGTAGGGCTAAGTGTTGATATGGTGGCTCTATTTTTATATGTTGGAAGTTCAACCCATGCTTTAATAACCACTGCCCTGCAACAGCCTGCGCCTTGTTAAAGGTAAACGAGAATATTTAGGAAAAAAATTAGTTAAGAAAATGGTTGAGGCCAGGCGTCGTGGCTCACGCCTGTAATCCCAGCACTTTGGGAGGCCGAGGCGGGGGGATCATGAGGTCAGGAGATCGAGACCATCCTGGCTAACACGGTGAAACCCCTCACCTCCTAAAAAAAAAAAAAAAAAAAAAAAAATTCGCTGGGCGTGGTGGTGGACACCTGTAGTCCCAACTACTTGGAAGGCTGAGGCAGGAGAATGGCGTGAACCCAGAAGGCGGAGCTTGCAGTGAGCCGAGATCACGCCACTGCACTCCAGCCTGGGCAACAGAGCGAGATTCCATCTCAAATTAAAAAAAAAAAAAAAAAAATGGTTGAGATAGGTGTATATAAAAAGTCAGGAGTCTATTCCAATAGTTTTAAGAAGCTGTCATCTCTTGCAGCAGCTGTTGAACCTTATAAAAAGACATAAAAAAAAAAAAAACAAAAGAATCACATTATACACTTGCTTTAAAACATACACTCTGGAAAATACGGTGAACCCCACCCCTTTCACTTTTTAAATAAGTATACAAAATTCATACCTTCTTAATGTCTGGTCTCTTATTTTTCTTTTCATGCAGACATTGACTAGCAACAGAGTATACAGCTTCAACTGAAGTGGAATCAGCATCATTCATCTTTTTATCAATATAATCTTCAATCGTCTTTTCTTCATCTTCAATTTCTTCTTTAATATCTAGCTTTAAAATGAGTGTTAAAACTTTAAGAGCTTCAAATCAAAGTGAAGGAAATTAGAATGTATATTTTAATTATTTAAATTAATCTACTTTGTAATAACATGTACTCTCATTTTACTATCTTATCTTAAAACCTTATTAAGAATTCAAGACCCAGCCTGGGCAACACGGTGAAACCCTGTTTCTACTAAAAATACAAAAAATTAGCCAGGCGTGGTGGTGTGCACCTGTAATCTTAGCTACTCGGGAGGCTGACACAAGAGAATCGTTTGAACCCAGGAGGCAGAGGTTGCAGTGAGCCGAAATTGTGCCACTGCACTACTCCAGCCTGGGTGACAGAGTGAGACTCTGTCTCCAAAAATAAAACAAAACAAACAAACAAACAAACAAGACATACAGGACAAATTCTATGTAAATAAGTACAGCCATCCACCACAAAATGACATTTTGGTCAACTGGTCAATGACAGACCACATATAGATGGTGGTCCCATAAGATTATAATACCATATTTTTACTGTACCTCTTTTATGTTTATATACATAAATACTTACCATTGTGTTACAATTGCTTACAGTATCCAGGACAGTATTATGCTGTACAGCATATGTTTGTAGCCTAGGAGCAATACCATACAGCCCAGGTGTGTAGTAGGTCACATCATCTAGGTTTGTGTAAGTACACTCTATGAAGTTCACACAATGAAACTGCCTAACAACGCATTTCTCGGAACATATTCCTGTTATTTGGCAACACATGACTGGGTGTATGTGTGTGTGTGTGTGTGTGTGTGTGTGTGTGTAATATAAATGTATATTTATACCTTCTAGATACTTCCACCCATCTGCCTTCCAATTTTTATATTTATGTTATGAGCTAATTGCTTATATGTTTCCATTAGCAGCATTTACTAGGTGGGCAGCACAGCGTGGTCTGCTTCTTGATGTGCTTCTAATAGCGCAACTCCAACTTTTGGACCCTGACTCCTCCTCCCTGTACCCAATAAACTTCTCTATGGCTACTAAGATCATTGAATCACAGAGAAAAAGGGAGGGGAAAAATGGGGAGCAGGCCATGATAAAAAAAAATAATTAACAGGGAGAGAAGTGTAGGAATAAGATAGTAAGTTGGGTGAATCATGGTCTCCCAAAACATGTCTATGCCATAATTTCTGGAACCTGTGAATGTCCTCTTATTAGGAAAAGAAGGGCCTTTTTAGATGTAATTAAGTATCCTAAGATGAGAATATTCCAGATTATGGACAATCCTGGAGGTAAGCCCTACATCCAACGAGCAAGGCAAGATTCTCTCTGGAGCCTCCAGAGAGAGCATAGTCTTGCCAATACCTTGATTTCAGACTCTGGCCTCCAGAACTACGAGCAAATAAATTTCTGTTGCTTTAAGTCACACAGTTTTTGGTATATTTTTACAAAGTCCTAGGAAACTAATACAGATGAAAAAAACTATTCATGAGAGGTAAACTCTTCAAAAACACTTTCAAAAGATAAATTCTGAAAATGTTTGGCAATGGCAGAATCTAGTGACATAAGGGTTCTTCAAAGGATCATTTTTTTTTAAACTGTGCTTGTACGAAAATCTTATTACTTTAGAGTCACATCACAGTCAAACCTTAAGAATGGGTGAAAGAGTGTAATTCTCCAAAGATTTATGATTTTCACTATTATATGATGAAATGCAAAACTTGTGACTGAGATAGAGCTTATGTTTTTCTGCATTTCATCCTTACTCAAGCCAAAGTTTTGAGGCTTTTATATATTTTGAAAGAAAAAGCCTTAGGCAAAATGATGGAAAACTTAGGTAAAGTATATGCTGCATGCAAGTTCGTGAATCAATCTGGGTTCATTCTTGAGCCCTCCATACCCACAGAGGAGGTCACAGGAACTCCAACTTGAAGGCAGTTGGTCAGAAGTTCTGGAGGCCTAAACTTGCGATTGGTGTCTGGTGAGATCGCAGTCTCGGGGACTGAGCCCTTAACCTGTGGGATCTGATTCTGATGCTATCTCTAGGAACATAGTGTCAGAATTAAATTGGAGAAGATCCAGCTGACTTCTGCTGCAAAGTAGACTGTCTGCTTGTTGGTGGAGAGAAATCCTCCCCACTCACATTTGGTCACAGAAATCTTCTGTGTTGATTGTTGCTGTGGTGTGAGAGCAAAGGAAATAAATGATTTGAGTTTTTCCTAACAATGGCAAATTTGGTATGTTTTTTATTGTAACTTTGTAAATAAAATACTCCATGATAGAAATAAGTAGAGAACCTTTATTAGCAATTTTATTCTGAGAGAAATGTGAATAGAAGCCATTTTTTTCCCTTCTGAAAATGTTGAAAACACTGTTATTAAGAGTAGCCACCCTGAAAGTAACAAAATAAACATAAGCTAAAGAGGACCTCAGAAATCATTCAGTTCTATTTTCATTTTACCCACAAAGAAATCAGAACAAAGAATACATAAGTGACTTTTCTAGGCTTCACAAGTACTTCATGGGAGAGCTGAGAATGAAAAATATTTAATGCTTTTTTCATATGCTATTGTGTAATAGCCAATGGAAAGACTGCCAACAGAAAATGTTATTTCTAGATGTCAAATTTATCCATATAAATTTAGACTACAAAAGCAGAGAAAAAAGGATTGAGGAAAACGAATATTTCAATTACCAATAACTGAGGTTCACGGTGTTCATCCACGGCTGGAAGTCCAGTTATTATTTCTAGTAAAACCTATTAAGACAAAAAAATTTCATTAATATAATACACAAGACAGGCTGGGCATGGTGGCTAATGCCTGTAATCCCAGCACTCTGGGAGACAGATGTGGGAGGATAACTTGAGCCCAGGACTTCAAGACCAGCCTGGGCAACAGGGAGACCCTGTCTCTACAAAAAATTTTTTATTTTTTATTTTATTTTATTTTATTTTATTTTATTTATTTATTTATTTATTTTTTCTGAGACAGAGTCTCGCTCTGTCGCCCAGGCTGGAATGCAGTGGCCGGATCTCAGCTCACTGCAAGCTCCACCTCCCGGGTTTACGCCATTCTCCTGCTTCAGCCTCCGGGTAGCTGGGACTACAGGCGCCCGCTACCGCGCCCAGCTAGTTTTTTGTATTTTTTAAGTAGAGACGGGGTTTCACCGTGTTAGCCAGGATGGTCTCGATCTCCTCACCTCTAGGAGGAGGTGATCCGCCCGTCTAGGCCTCCCAAAGTGCTGGAATTACAGGCTTGAGCCACCGCGCCCGGCAAAAAATTTTTTAAAAAATTGTGAACTTGATCCTGCCATTATGATATTATCTGGTTATTTTGCTCATTAGTTGATGCAGTTTCTTCCTAGCCTCGATGGTCTTGACATTTTGGCATGTTTTTGCAATGGCTGATACCCGGTTATTCCTTTCCATGTTTAGGGCTTTCTTCAGGGTCTCTTGTAAGGCAGGCCTGGTGGTGACAAAATCTCTAAGCAT
>NC_045443.1:40714499-40723973 GCF_002776525.5 Piliocolobus tephrosceles | reverse complement strand
ACTTTGGTGAATCTGGCAATTATGTGTCTTGGAGTTGCTCTTCTCGAGGAGTATCTTTGTGGCGTTCTCTGTATTTCCTGAATTTGAATGTTGGCCTCCCCTACTAGGTTGGGGAAGTTCTCCTGGATGATATCCTGAAGAGTGTTTTCCAACTTGGTTCCATTTTCTCCCTCACTTTCAGGCACCCCAATCAGACGTAGATTTGGTCTTTTTACATAATCCCATACTTCTTGCAGGCTTTGTTCATTTCTTTTTCTTCTTTTTTCTTTTGGTTTCTCTTCTCACTTCATTTCATTCATTTGATCCTCAATCGCTGATACTCTTTCTTCCAGTTGATCGAGTTGGTTACTGAAGCTTGTGCATTTGTCACGTGTTTCTCATGTCATGGTTTTCATCTCTGTCATTTCGTTTATGACCTTCTCTGCATTAATTATTCTAGCTATCAATTCTTCCACTCTTTTTTCAAGATTTTTAGTTTCTTTGCGCTGGGTATGTAATTCCTCCTTTAGCTCTGAGAAGTTTGATGGACTGAAGCCTCCCATCAAAAAGTGGGCAAAGGATATGAACAGACATTTCTCAAAAGAAGACATCCATACAACCAACAGACACATGAAAAAATGCTCATCATCACTGGCCATCAGAGAAATGCAAATCAAAACCACAATGAGATACCATCTCACACCAGTTAGAATGGCAATCATTAAAAAGGAAACAACAGGTGCTGGAGAGGATGTGGAGAAATAGGAACACTTTTACACTGTTGGTGGGACTGTAAACTAGTTCAACCATTATGGAAAACAGTATGGCAATCCCTCAAGGATCTAGAACTAGATGTATCATATGACCCAGCCATCCCATTACTGGGTATATACCCAAAGGATTATAAATCATGCTGCTATAAAGACACATGCACACGTATGTTTATTGTGGCACTATTCACAATAGCAAAGACTTGGAATCAACCCAAATGTCCATCTGTGACAGACTGGATTAAGAAAATGTGGCACATATACACCATGGAATACTATGCAGCCATAAAAAAGGATGAGTTTGTGTCCTTTGTAGGGACAGGGATGCAGCTGGAAACCATCATTCTTAGCAAACTATCACAAGAACAGAAAACCAAACACCGCATGTTCTCACTCATAGGTGGGAACTGAACAATGAGATCACTTGGACTCGGGAAGGGGAACATCACACACCAGGGCCTATCATGGGGAGGGGGGAGGGGGGAGGGATTGCATTAGGAGTTATACCTGATATAAATGACGAATTGATGGGTGCTGACGAGTTGATGGGTGCAGCACACCAACATGGCTCAAGTATACATATGTAACAAACCTGCACGCTATGCACATGTACCCTAGAACGTAAAGTATAATAAAAAAAAAAAAAATTAAAAAAATTAAAAAAAAAAATTGGCTGGGTGTGGTAGCACACATCTGTAGTCCCAGCTACTTGGGAGGCTGAAGTGAGAGGATCACTAGAACCTAGGAGGTTGAGGCTGCAGTGAGCCGTAATTCCACCACTGCACTTCAGCCTGGGTGACCAAGTGAGGCCTTGTCTCTAAAAGATACATAAATTATACATGATACTAATAAATTATATATATAATACTCAAGACAAAAATAAATATAAACTGGAAGGAATATGAATCTTGTTTACAAAATTTGATTAATCATTCTATACAAAGTTATGTCTTTTAGATATTAAAGTGGAAAGAACATGAGCTTTGGGCATTTCTCGCCATCCCTCCTTCAGGGATATATCGGACCCCATCATGACCATAAGCAGCTCTTTTCTATTGGCAACTCTACTAAAGAGTCAGCCCCACTCAACATATGTTCTGGGAACTCCCAATCCTTTTCCTGCCTCTTAGGGATTCTTCACAAGAATAATTTTCTCTGGCTCTTAGGAGAATATTATTTTCTAAACATTAGGCATATTCTACAGTGCTATGCCTTATTTTCACAGTGCTATGAAGTTAAATTTCCATATATGAAACACATATGAAAAACAAATTGAAGAAAAAGCCCCCGGCTTCTCCAACCACCCACACCTATCTCTTACTCTATCTTAAAATTTATTGGGAATAGACAGGTAGATTAGTAAATGTCAAAAAATGTGAGACTAAAGTATATACTGTATGACATGATTCATTTAATGCATTAGGTGTCATGCTAATTCATAAACACAGATGGCAAGAAAATCATTTCTTGTAGTCATTTCAAAAATCAATTCAAAAGTTTTACACATTGGAAGAAGTTTTTACAAACTTTCTGGTAGAAGTAGAGGTTAATGTGAAAAACTTGTGTTGTTACATAAGAGAGCTAAACAAGATAGGTGTATTAAATAATATTCTACTTCATTTCCACAATTATAGCAGAATGACTATTTTTACTAATTATGTATATGGAACTTACCACACCAAAGCTGTAAATGTCAGATTTGGGTGTTATTTCTCCTCGCAAAGCTTCAGGTGCCATATAAGCTGTTGTTCCCACAATTCTGCTAGTCATGACTGTCTGGGCAAACTTCTCAGAAGCCCGTGCAAGGCCAAAGTCAGATATTTTAGCAGAAAAAGCTTCATCTAGTAAGATATTTGCACTGAAAAAAATGTAAAGTTTGAAGAAAAAAAATGTTTTCCCCACCCCAAAAAAGTCAAACCGTTCCTCAGCTAAATGTATGTATGCATGTATATATGTATATGCATACATGTCTATGTACATACATATTTACAGAGTATAACATTTTACAGTATGCATCATAAAAGCCTAAAATTTCTATTAATAAACCTAGAACTCAGATTATACCTAAAGAGAAGCACTGTCCTCTTTTTTTATGTTTCTTAAGGAAAAAATTCAGGAGAATAAAAATGAAATAAAACTGTCCACATTGCCGGGCGCGGTGGCTCAAGCCTGTAATCCCAGCACTTTGGGAGGCCGAGACGGGCGGATCACAAGGTCAGGAGATCGAGACCATCCTGGCTAACACGGTGAAACCCCGTCTCTACTAAAAAATACAAAAAACTAGCCGGGCGAGGTGGCGGCGCCTGTAGTCCCACCTACCCGGGAGGCTGAGGCAGGAGAATGGCGTGAACCCGGGAGGCGGAGCTTGCAGTGAGCTGAGATCCGGCCACAGCACTCCAGCCTGGGTGACAGAGCGAGACTCCGTCTCAAAAAACAAAAAACAAAAAACAAAAAACAAAAAACAACTGTCCACATTAGTAAGAGATATTTTCATTATTCCACAAATAATTTATTATAGGGTAAATTACTACAAAGTCTTCCAAGGCACCTTTAATAATTCCTTTCTTAATATGTGTCAATTCATTTAAAAACAAATTTCCAACGAAAGTATCTCAATTATGCATTTCTTTACTATTTTGTTCTGTACTATCTGGCTTTTGAAGAGAAAAATATATGGCCAAAATATCTCAATTAATTCATTATATGCTTTCATACTTTCATTCAACACAATCTTATTGAGAACTCCCTATGTCGTATAGTATTTAAGCTCACTGCTGGGCATGGGGGAGTCTTAAAATCTTGTCTGTGACAAAGGCATAAATAATTTTTTATAACAATGGTAATATTAGGTACAAAATGCTCAGAGAACAACCATGTGCCTGTAAAAAGCAGGAAAAATTTCAAACAGAGGGTGAAAAGTGTGCTTAGTATTGAAGGATTATTAGAAGTTGATAGTTATATGAGGGAAAGAAAGGCACTCCAGGCAAATGGAGTAACAGGTACAGAGTGATGAAAATACGATATGGTGTACATGGTCAACTTCAAGGAATGAGTGTTCTAGAAACATGGAGATTATTTGAATTTTATCTTGTGAGCAACAGGCTACCAGCTAAAGTTTTCACAGTAGGAAACTGATGTTATTAGACTTAACTTTTAGGACCATGACCTGGTAGCATTGTAGTGAATAGATGAGGACTGATAGGCTGGATTTAGGTTGACTACAAAGGTTTGTAACAAAGCAAATGAGAGATAATGAGGGTCTAAATGGTCATAACATGGGATAAATGGGAAGTGAAAATTTTGAGGCTCACTCAACAGAATTTTGTAATTAGCATGATACAGAGAATGAGAACGTCTTCAGCTTGAGAGAGAGAATGAATAGTGACTTCACTGGATCAGAAAGGAAATGTGGAAAGACTTTAGGTTGGAAAGAGCTGATGAGTTTGATTTCTGATGTGCTGACTTAAAGGTTACTGTGGGATACCCAAATGCAGTGTTTTTGGTACGGGGATACTAAAAATCTAGGACTGGAAGCTTATAATACAGATTCGAAAAACACTCACATATAAGTAGCAGTTAAAATCAACATAATATCACTCAGCAAAAACACACAGAGAGAAGCCGGGCGGGTGGCTCACACCTGTAATTCCAGCACTTTGGGAGGCCAAGGTGGGCAGATCACCTGAGGTCAGGAGTTTGAGACCAACCTGATCAACATGGAGAAATCCCATCTCTACTAAAAATACAAAATTAGCAGAGCGTGGTGGTGCATGCCTGTAATCCAAGCTATTCAGGAGGCTGAGGCTCGAGAATCTCTTGAACCCAGGAGGCAAAGGCTGCAGTGAGCCAAGACCATGCCACTGCACTCCAGCCTGGGTAACAAGAGTGAAACTCTGTCTCAAAAAAAAAAAAAAAAGAACATACAGGGAGAAAAGAGACAATGATAAGAACATGAGAAAGTACCAACAATACATGAAGGATAGGAGATGGTGTTTCTTTTCTCATCTAGGGTCAGTTACTTTGCTTGGGCTGCTTACATTCTCAGGAACCCTACTGAACACATTATCTCATTTCTCTCTTCCACGGTATCCTCTCTCTCTTAATCTGGATCTTTTCTATAGGCAGATAAGCACAGTTTAGTCTCTGCTCTCTTTAAAAAAAAAAAAAAGTTTCCTGAATGACATATCTATTTCTAGCTGTCCCCTTAGTAAAATGTCTTAAAAGATTTGTCTGTACTCCTATCTCAGTTCTCTAGCTCTCACTCTCTCAACTACAATGTGATTTCTAAACCAATTACTACATGGAAATGGGTTTCCATAAAGTCACCAAAGACAATGGTGATGCTAATCCAATGATTAAAGCACTTGACTCTTTTTGACTACTCCCTCTTGGGAAACACTTTCTTTCCTCATTTTCAGGGACTCCACACTCTGCAGGTTTTCACCTTACCTTTCTCTGTATGTGTACTTCCTTAGATTCCTTTTTGTGATCACCTCTTCTATTTGGCCAGTAAGTCTTAGGGTTCCTCAAGACTTAATCTTGTGACCTTTTCTTAATCTACATCTCCCCTCAAGTGAATACAGTCACTTCAATTATCACCTGTATGCAAGTAATATATACATTTATATCTTCAGCTCAGACCATCAGCTCCAAATCTGTATATCACACTAACATCTCTACTACTATATCTTAAAAGAACCTTAATTACAACATGTACAAAGGAGAATTCACATTTTCTAATCATCTCTCTAACCCCAACCTAACCAGGTCTTTTTTTGGTCCTTTCTACATAAGTGAGTCATACCATAATCATTCCAGAATGCAAGTCTGGATGCCATTATTCCGGGAGTCATTCGTGATACTTCCCTCTTCCTGAACCCCTGCATAGCCAAGGTATCAACAAGCTTTGCCATTTTAATCTTTCTAATCTGCTTACCTCTCTTCATATGAACTGCCACCTATGATAGCCTACTAACTGCTTCTTCTTATAAACTGTTCTCTACACTAGAGTCAAAATCATCTTTGCAAAACTTAAATATGATGCCACATTCCTACTTAAAAATTTCAACGGCATCTCATTACACTTGAGATAAAACTAAAAGCCTTACCTTGGCCCATTAGGTCCTATAGGACTTAGCTTCCTATACTTCTCTGTAGTTTTATCTTCAATCCACCACCCCATAACTTTCTGCATCTCCGTCATACTGCATTTATTCATTGTTTTTTTTCAGACAGAGTCTTGCTTTATTACCCAGGTTGGAGAGCAGTGGCATGATCATAGCTCACTTCAACCTTGAACTCCTGGGCTCAAGCATCCTCCCTCCTCAGCCACCCCAGCATCTGGAAGTGTAGGCATGCATTACCAGGTTTGACTAATTTTTTTGTAGAGATGAGGTCTTGCTATGTTGTCCAGGGAACATAATCAGGTCTGCAACTCCTGGCCCCAAATGATCCTACTGTCTTGGCTCCCAAAGCATATTTCATTTCTTGTAACTCATCATGCTCCCATATTTTCTCTCACCACTGGTCTTACAAATGCAGTTCCTTCTGCCTGGAATGTTCTTTTCCCCATCATCTATTCTACAGTTACCCTCAAATTGTGCCTACTTATTTCCTGCCCATTCTTTGAATCTCTGCTTAAATATCACTTTCTTGGAAAACCTTCTTTATATTAATCCTATATACTATACTATATTATATATAATATATATGTGTGTACTGTTATTTTGTGATTTGATTGATGTTGAGCTCTATATATTAATATGTTACTTATAGTAGGTAAATATTTAACTAGATAAATACATAAGAAAGAAAGAGAACTGAAAAGTACTCATGAAGGATGAAGGTGATTCAGAAAAGAATGGTGATCCATAAACTAAGAAAACAACTAATTTCCATAAGGCAAAAGGGTCAAGAAGAACAGAATAAACTACTGTTAAAACAACTAAAAAAGGTCAAGTAGGATGAGTACTGGAAGTAGGTCACTGGGCTTGGAATAAAGGAGATTATAGATGTCCTTATTGAGAAGAGCTTTCATGGAGTGATGGGAAAAAGTCCAGGTGCTCTAGGTTAAGACATGCATGTGAAGAGTGAATAGAGTGACAGCAAATTATTCTTTAAAGACAGCTTTCCAAAAGTTTTTAAACAGTAGCATTTACCTTTTAATATCTCTATGAATGTGATGATTTTCATGTAGAAAATTGATGCCATTAGCTGCACCCTGAGCAATCTTGCATCTCATGTGCCAAGAAAGTGGTGGAGTACCATCCTTGTAAAGAAATAAACCAAATTAAAAACTAGAACGAATAATAAAAAATCTACAGAGACTATATAACACAGAATATTTTTCTAGGCAACAACTGAAGATGATGCTATATCACTAATAATTTAGGACTACATTTCTAAGTTATTAAAAATAATCTCCAAATAAGCTCAAATGGGTGTTTACATTTCTTATTTGAAGATAAAAATATATAAAAGCATCTTCCTAGTATAGTCTTGACTGAATTTTATATTTAGGATTACCACCTAATAAAATGGCAACCCAGTTGTTGACATATCAACTGTATAATTCTCATAGAGCAGGAAAAATATGAAAGCGAATTTGGTTTAAATAATCCAGTAACAAAATGAATATTAATACTCCAGCATATAAACAAAAAGCCAAACAATCTGATGAACAAATAGCTTACCAAGCAAGAGAGTCTGTCTAGTAATGAACCATTAGGCATGTAAACATACACTAAGCAGAGGTCATCTCCATCACTTGAGAAACCAAGTAGTTCTACTAAGTTTTCATGTTGACACCTGTGACAAACAATTTTTCATGCAAAATTATTATAATAAATACTTATATAGTCAGTTGTAGGTTAGAAGTTATTCAGATTTTTAATAGAAAAAAAGAGATAAAAATAGTATGTTATATATCATTTCTAACACGATGTTTATGTTTATATATGTCTATTGTAACTATTTATAATTTTCTGCAAATAGTTCTTAATATTAATCAACATTAGAAGTAAAATCTCGGTCCCGGAGCAGGATGGCCGAATAGGAACAGCTCCAGTCTCCAGCTCCCAGCACAGGCGACACAGAAGACGGGTGATTTCTGCATTTTCAACTGAGGTATCGGGTTCATCTCACTGGGGAGTGCCAGACAATAGGTGCTGGTCAGCTGGTGCAGCCCGACCAGCCAGAGCTGAAGCAGGGCAAGGCATCACTTCACCTGGGAAGCGCAAGGGGGAAGGGAATCCCTTTTCCTAGCCAGGGGAACTGAGACACACAACACCTGGAAAATCGGGTAACTCCCATCGTAACACTGTGCTTTACCAAGGGTCTTAGCAAACGGCACACCAGGAGATTATATCCCACGTCTGGCTGGGTGAGTCCCATGCCCACGGATCCTCCCTCATTGCTAGCACAGCAGTCTGAGATCTAATTGCAGAGGTTCGGGGAGGGGCGCCCACCATTGCTGAGGCTTAAGTAGGTAAACAAAGCCGCCGGGAAGCTCGAACTGGGTGGAACCCACAGCAGCTCAAGGAGGCCTGCCTGTCTCTGTAGACTCCACCTCTGGGGACAGGGCACAGCTAAACAAAAAGTAGCAGAAAGCTCTGCAGATACAAATGACCCTGTCTGACAGCTTTGAAGAGAGCAGTGGATCTCCCAACATGGAGGTTGAGATCTGAGAATGGACAGACTGCCTGCTCAAGTGGGTCCCTGACCCCTGAGTAGCCTAACTGGGAGACATCCCCCACTAGGGGCAGACTGACACCCCACACCTCACATGGCAGGGTACACCCCTGAGACGAAGCTTCCAGAGCAAGAATCAGACAGGATCACTCGCTATTCAGCAATATTCTATCTTCTGCAGCCTCCGCTGCTGATACCCAGGCAAACACCGTCTGGGGTGGACCTCAAGCAATCTCCAACAGACCTACAGCTGAGTGTCCTGACTGTTAGAAGGAAAACTAACAAACAGAAATTCGGACACCCACACCAAAATGCCATCAGTACGTCACCATCATCAAAGACCAAAGGCAGATAAAACCACAAAGATGGGGAAAAAGCAGGGCAGAAAAGCTGGAAATTCAAAAAATCAGAGCGCATATCCCCCTCCAAAGGAACGCAGCTCATCGCCAACAATGGATCAAAGCTGGACAGAGAATGACTTTCACGAGTTGAGAGAAGAAGGCTTCAGTCCATCAAACTTCTCAGAGCTAAAGGAGGAATTACATACCCAGCGCAAAGAAACTAAACATCTTGAAAAAAGAATGGAAGAATGGATAACTAGAATAATCAATGCAGAGAAGGCCATAAACGAACTGACAGAGATGAAAACCATGACATGAGAAACACGTGACAAATGCACAAGCTTCAGTAACCAACTCGATCAACTGGAAGAAAGAGTATCAGCGATTGAGGATCAAATGAATGAAATGAAGCGAGAAGAGAAGTCTAAAGAAAAAAGAGGAAAAAGAAATGAACAAAGCCTTCAAGAAGTATGGGATTATGTGAAAAGACCAAATCTACGTCTGATTGGGGTGCCTGAAAGTGAGGGGGAAAATGGAACCAAGTTGGAAAACACTCTTCAGGATATCATCCAGGAGAACTTCCCTAACCTCGTAAGGCAGGCCAACATTCAAATTCAAGAAATACAGAGAATGCCACAAAGATACTCTTCGAGAAGAGCAACTCCAAGACACATAATTGCCAGATTCACCAAAGT
>NC_045443.1:40707252-40711499 GCF_002776525.5 Piliocolobus tephrosceles | reverse complement strand
TTACAGATAAGCAGATGCTTAGAGATTTTGTCACCACCAGGCCTGCCCTACAAGAGACCGTGAAGGAAGCACTAAACATGGAAAGGAATAACTGGTACCAGCCATTGCAAAAACATGCCAAAATGTAAAGACCATCGATGCTAGGAAGAAACTGCATCAACTAATGAGCAAATTAACCAGCTAATATCACAATGACAGAATCAAGTTCACACATAACAATATTAAGCTTAAATGTAAATGGACTAAATGGTCCAACTAAAAGACACAGACTGGCAAATTGGATAAAGAGTCAAGACCCATCAGTTTGCTGTATTCGGGAGACCCATCTCACATGCAGAGACACACATAGGCTCAAAATAAAGGGATGGAGGAAGATCTACCAAGCAAATGGGGAACAAAAAAAAACAGGGGTTGCAATCCTAGTCTCTGATAAAATAGACTTTAAACCATCAAAGATCAAAAGAGACAAAGAAGGCCATTACATAATGGTAAAGGGATCAATTCAACAGGAAGAGCTAACTGTCCTAAATACATATGCACCCAATACAGGAGCACCCAGATTCATAAAGCAAGTCCTTAAACTTACAAAGAGACGTAGACTCCCATACTATAATCATGGGAGACTTCAACACCCCACTGTCAACATTAGACAGATCAACGAGACAGAAAGTTAACAAGGATATCCAGGAATTGAACTCAACTCTGCCCCAAGCGGACCTAATAGACATCTACAGAACGCTCCACCCCAAATCAACAGAATAGACATTCTTCTCAGCACCACATCACACTTATTCCAAAATTGACCACATAATTGGAAGTAAAGCACTCCTCAGCAAATGTACAAGAACAGAAATTATAACAAACTGTCTCTCAGACCACAGTGCAATCAAACTAGAACTCAGGACTAAGAAACTCAATCAAAACTACTCAACTACATGGAAACTGAACAACCTGCTCCTGAATGACTACTGGGTCCATAATGAAATGAAGGCAGAAATAAAGATGTTCTTTGAAACCAATGAGAACAAAGATACAACATACCAGAATCTCTGGGACACATTTAAAGTAGTGTGTAGAGGGAAATTTATAGCACTAAATGCCCACAAGAGAAAGTTGGAAAGATCTAAAATTGACACCCTAACATCACAATTAAAAGAAGTAGAGAAGCAAGAGCAAACACATTCAAAAGCTAGCAGAAGGCAAGTAATAACTAAGATCACAGCAGAACTGAAGGAGATAGAGACACAAAAAACCCTCCAAAAAAATCAATGAATCCAGGAGCTGGTTTTTTGAAAAGATCAACAAAATTGACAGACTGCTAGCAAGACTAATAAAGAACAAAAGAGAGAAGAATCAAATAGATGCAATAAAAAATGATAAAGGGGATATCACCACCGACCCCACAGAAATACAAACTACCATCAGAGAATACTATAAACACCTCTATGCAAATCAACTAGAAAATCTAGAAGAAATGGATAATTTCCCGGACACTTACACTCTCCCAAGACTAAACCAGGAAGAAGTTGAGTCCCTGAATAGACCAATAGCAGGCTCTGAAATTGAGGCAATAATTAATAGCCTACCAACCAAAAAAAATCCAGGACCAGACGGATTCACAGCTGAATTCTACCAGAGGTACTAGGAGGAGCTGGTAGCATTCCTTCTGAAACTATTCCAATCAATAGAAAAAGAGGGAATCCTCCCTAACTCATTTTATGAGGCCAATATCATCCTGATACCAAAGCCTGGCAGAGACACAACAAAAAAAGAGAATTTTAGACCAATATCCCTGATGAACATTGATGCAAAAATCCTCAATAAAATACTGGCAAACCGGATCCAGCAGCACATGAAAAAGCTTATCCACCATGATCAAGTGGGCTTCATCCCTGGGATGCAAAGCTGGTTCAACATACGCAAATCAATAAATGTAATCCAGCATATAAACAGAACCAAAGACAACAACCACATGATTATCTCAATAGATGCAGAAAAGGCCTTTGACAAAATTCAACAGCCCTTCATGCAAAAAACCCTCAATAAATTTGGTATTGATGGAACTTATCTCAAAATAATAAGAGCTATTTATGACAAACCCACAGCCAATATCATACCAAATGGGCAAAAACTGGAAGCATTCCCTTTGAAAACTGGCACAAGACAGGGATGCCCTCTCTCACCACTCCTATTCAACATAGTGTTGGAAGTTCTGGCTAGGGCAATCAGGCAAGAGAAAGAAATCAAGGGTATTCAGTTAGGAAAAGAAGAAGTCAAATTGTCCCTGTTTGCAGATGACATGATTGTATGTTTAGAAAACCCCATCATCTCAGCCCAAAATCTCCTTAAGCTGATAAGAAACTTTAGCAAAGTCTCAGGATACAAAATCAATGTGCAAAAATCACAAGCATTCTTATACACCAGTAACAGACAGAGAGTCAAATCATGAATGAATTTGCATTCACAATTGCTTCAAAGAGAATAAAATATCTAGGAATCCAACTTACAAGGGATGTAAAGGACCTCTTCAAGGAGAACTACAAACCACTGCTCAGTGAAATAAAAGAGGACACAAACAAATGGAAGAACATACCATGCTCATGGATAGGAAGAATCAATATCGTGAAAATGGCCATACTGCCCAAGGTTATTTATAGATTCAATGCCATCCCCATGAAGCTACCAATGAGTTTCTTCACAGAATTGGAAAAAAACTGCTTTAAAGTTCATATGGAACCAAAAAAGAGCCTGCATTGCCAAGACAATCCTGTGAAAAGAACAAAGCTGGAGGCATCTTGCTACCTGACTTCAAACTATATTACAAGGCTACAGTAACCAAAACAGCATGGTACTGGTACCAAAACAGAGATAGAGACCAATGGAACAGAACAGAGTCCTCAGAAATAATATCACACATCTACAGCCATCTGATCTTTGACAAACCTGACAAAAACAAGAAATGGGGAAAGGATTCCCTATTTAATAAATGGTGCTGGGAAAATTGGCTAGCCATAAGTAGAAAGCTGAAACTGGATCCTTTCCTTACTCCTTATACAAAAATTAATTCAAGATGGATTAGAGACTTAAATGTTAGACCTAATACCATAAAAACCCTAGAAGAAAACCTAGGTAAAACCATTCAGGACATAGGCATGGGCAAGGACTTCATGTCTAAAACACCAAAAGCAATGGCAACAAAAGCCAAAATTGACAAATGGGATTTAATTAAACTAAAGAGCTTTGGCACAGCAAAAGAATCTACCATCAGAGTGAACAGGCAACCTACAGAATGGGAGAAAACTTTTGTAATCTACTCATCTGACAAAGGGCTATGATCCAAACCTACAAAGAAGTCAAACAAATTTACAAGAAAACAACAAACAACCCCATCAAAAAGTGGGCAAAGGATATGAATAGACAGTTCTCAAAAGAAGACATTCATACAGCTAACAGACACATGAAAAAATGCTCATCATCACTAGCCATCAGACAAATGCAAATCAAAACCACAATGAGATACCATCTCACACCAGTTAGAATGGCAAGCATTAAAAAGTCAGGAAAGAACAGGTGCTGGAGAGGATGTAGAGAAACAGGAACACTCTTACACTGTTGGTGGGACTGTAAACTAGTTCAACCATTGTGGAAAACAGTATGGCGATTCCTCAAGGATCTAGAACAAGAAATACCATTTGACCCAGCCATCCCATTACTGGATATATACCCAAAGGATTATAAGTCATGCTGCTATAAAGACACATGCACACATATGTTTACTGTGGCACTATTCACAATAGCAAAGACTTGGAATCAACCCAAATGTCCATCTGTGACAGACTGGATTAAGAAAATGTTTCACATATACGCCACGGAATACTATGCAGCCATAAAAAAAGGATGAGTTTGTGTCCTTTGTAGGGACATGGATGCAGCTGGAAACCATCATTCTCAGCAAACTATCTCAAGAACAGAAAACCAAACACCGCATGTTCTGACTCATAGATGGGAATTGACCAATGAGATCACTGGGACTCGGGAAGGGGAACATCACACATCTGGGCCTATTATGGGGAGGGGGAGGGATGCCACTGGGAGTTATACCTGATGTAAATGACGAGTTGATGGGTACAGCACACCAACACGGCATAAGTATACATATGTAACAAACCTGCATGTTGTGCACATGTACCCTAGAACTTAAAGTATAATAAAAAAAAAAAAGTAACATATCACTGCCCTCACTTAAA
>NC_045443.1:40617205-40707152 GCF_002776525.5 Piliocolobus tephrosceles | reverse complement strand
TTTTTTTTTTTTTTTTTTTTTTTTTTGAGACAGGGTCTAACTCTGTGGCCCAGGCTGGAGTGCAGTGGTGCAATCATAGCTCACTGTGGCCTCGACCATCTGGACTCAAGTGATCCTTCTGCGTCATCCTCCCGAGTAGTTTGGACTATTGGTACATACCACACTCAGCTACTTTTTAAACTTTTTTGTAGAGATGAGGTCTCACTGTGTGTTTTCCAGCTGGTCTCAAACTGCTGGCCAAGGACTAGGCTGATGTTCACTTTCTTTAGCCCAATATTCAATGATGGCACAAATAAGATTTCAAGAAGTCCATTGAATTTTTATGCTAATACTGTCAAGAATTTTCTAACAAACTCAAAGCACTGATTTACAGACATGATCTTGAATCACATCTAATTTACATGGTTTTGATCTTTAATCACACTGGATTATTTATAACCTAATTTGAGTGTCTTTATATACTTGAGAATAATAAAACTAAAGAGACCTATGATATAATAAAGTGGCAGGCATCTGTGGTAAGATGAAAGAACACAGGGCTCAGAGTTATACATCCTAAATTTAAAGTCTAGCTCTGCCCCCTCCTGGATACGTGACCTATGGCAAGTTAACAGCCTTACTGAGCTTCAGCTCTCTTATCAGCTAAATGCAGAAAATAGTACCTATTATGTAATATGGATGCTGAGACAATTAAATGAGAAAATGTAAACACGACAGCCTAGAAACGTATCTGGCACATGATAAGTGTTTTATTATTTAAGTGCTTATTCATTTTGTTCATTCAAAATTATCCACAATTCTAGCAGCTCATTATATTAAATATGACTTCTTCTATTCTCAAAAATATTTTAAGAAGCGCAAATTAAAGCAATAAGTGTTCCATTTTCCACCAAATTGGCATATTTTAAACATGAGTAGTTAACATTTGCTGAGTTTATACTATATACGAGGCATTGTGGCAAGTGATTTACCTGCTTTATTTAATCCTCACAATAACTTAAGAAAGTACTATTATCCTATTTTATAGATGAGAAAATTAACGAATAGAAAGTTAAGAAACTTGGCCAAGATCATTCTGCTAGTAAGGTCCAGAGATTGGCATTTACTAAAAAATAGTAATAATAAGCTGGGCGTGGTGGCTCATGCCTGTAATCCCAGCACTTCGGGAGGCCAAAGTAGGTGGATCACGAGGTCAGAAGATCAACACCATCCTGGCTAACATAGTGAAACGCCGTCTCTACTAAAAATACAAAACAAAATTAGCCGGGTGTGGTGGCGAGCGCCTGTAGTCCCAGCTACTCAGGAGGCTGAGGCAGAAGAATGGTGTGAACCCAGGAGAGCGAGCTTGTAGTGAGCCGAGATTGCGCCACTGCACTCCAGCCTGGGCGATAGAGTGAGATTCCATCAAAAAAAAAAAAAAACAACAAAACAACAAAAAAAAGTAATGATATTAAATGAAGGTAAGGAACTAGTAAAGTTTGAAATTGTAATGCACTGCTGGTAGTAATATAAATTTATTTATTTATTTATTTATTTTTGAGATGGAGTCTCACTTTGTCGCCCAGGCTGGAGTGCAGTGGCGCGATCTGGCTCACCGCAAGCTCCGCTTCCTACGTTCATGCCATTCTCCTGCCTCAGCCTCCCAAATACCTGGGACTACAGGCCCCCGCCACCTCGCCTGGCTAGTTTTTTGTATTTTTAGTAGAGACGGGATTTCACCGTGTTAGCCAGGATGGTCTCCATCTGCTGACCTTGTGATCCTCCCGCCTCGGCCTCCCAAAGTGCTGGGATTACAGGCGTGAGCCACCACGCCCGGTGCTGGTAGTAATATAAATTACTGAAACCTATCTCAAAAGCCATTTGAATGTTTGAATGTGTATTTAGAAAGTCTTTAAAAAGTTCATGCATTCCGACCCAGTAATTCTTTTTCTAGGACTTTACCCTAGATGATAAAGTAAGTATAACTGCATTTAAAGATTTATGTGCAAAGAACTTTAAAGAAGCTTTATTTTTAATACTGAAAATGAGAAACAAACATAGCTATGGTTAAATCAAATATGATTCTCACATATTCTAGAAAGCTGTACAATAATTTAAAATGTTTTCAAATTATTTTTAATGACATGGGAAAATGCTACACACACATCATGAAGCAAGTATATAAAAATATTAGCAGTGGTTATCTCTGAGTGATGTATTTGAGAGATGGTTTGTATTATTATTATTAAGTTCCAGGACACATGTACAGAACGTGCAGGTTTGTTAAATATGTAAACATGTGCCCTGGTGGTTTGCTGCACCTATCAACCCATCACCTAGATATTAAGCCCTGCATGCATATGGTTTTGTATATTTTAAAAATATTTTCCTGTATTTTCCAGATTATCTACTGTGAACAAGTTACTTTTAGAACTGCAGAGTAGGGGTAGAAGTGGAGAAAACAAATCCTAAAAACAAAAAGTTTGATCTTTTTTCAGTGTGTATCATTTTTACCGTGCATAAGTCAATTCTAGTCTGTTCTCCTTATTTGAGGTTAAGTAACTATGATTGGTGATTTACAGCAGTGGGTTTAATGGGTATAATTTGGTAAATCCCATTAGGATTCAGATCAAAAGTTCAGGCTCTGCAATCAAACAGATCTGGATTTCAATCCCATCTCTAACACTTACTGGCTACGTGATCTTGGACAAGCTATTTAACGTTTCTAAATCTCAGTTAACAAACAAAATGGGCAGTTGTAACAGTTGTAAAGATTAGATAGACAATGCACATAAGGTACATAGCACAATGTCTGGAATGTTGTACACACTCAAATATCAATCACTATTAATTACTATAATAATTAGAATACATTTCCCCTGTTGTCCCTCCTACTTTTCCTGATGATGTCCAACAATTTTCCAGCACACAGGGTCAATGCTGAGAAGGCAGATAACATGACTCTAGTTGCTTTATAGGTGCTACTTTATATATAAAGTATATATATCTTCAGATATATATGTGGATACTATGTGGAGCAGGGCTTCTCAACTTTAGTTTGTGAATCTCCCAAAATTGTATGTATGATTGTGTGTATATGTACATAACTACATTTTTCTAGGGGTAGGGTCCATAGCATTCAACAGATTTTTAAATTTTAAGAACTACTATGTAGAATGATGTTTATTTAAAGTATATCTGCCTTCAGATAACAGCACATAGAGTAAATGCTTATCTTTGCAGATAACATGACTCTAGTTGCTTTATAGATGCTACTTTATATATTCTGTAGATAGTTTTTTTAAGTATCTCTACAGTTGATCTCTCATGAATTCTGGAAGTAGAAAACATGATAATGAAGGACATGATAGGAAAATTCCACGTAACCTTGTTGTGACTTAAAATAATGACTGAGGTCAAGGGCAGTGGCTCCTGCCCGTAATCCCAGCACTTTGGGAGGCTGAGGCAGGCAGATCACGAGGTCAGGAGATCGAGACCATCCTGGCTAACATGGTGAAACCCCGCCTCTACTAAAAATACAAAAAAAATTAGCCAGGCATGATGGCACATGCCTGTAGTCCCAGCTACTCAGGAGGCTGAGGCAGGAGAATCGCTTGAACCTGGGAGGCAGAGGTTGCAGTGAGCCGAGATGGCGCCACTGCACTCCAGCTTGGGTGACACTGTGAGACTCCATCTCAAAATAAATAAATAAATAAAAATGACTGCTATTTAATCTCCAGGCATATGAGTATATGTAATCATAGAATTATGGAGCCAAAAGTACTTTCAATTTCTCTAAACACTTAATTTTAATTTCATATATTTGCAAACATCACTAGTTCATGGCATACTCTAGAGTGAACCAGGTTCCTTACTCCTTGTTTTTTTCCTTTCCACTACACCGCACTGCCAAATTAAGACTTACTTTGCCATTACTTTTATTTCTTGATCAAACTGCTGTTTCAGTTCTTCAGTAGTAATGTCAACCATCTGAAAAAATAAAATATACAATGTAATAATACACAATTCTAAGGTTCTTAATGCTCAGAGGAATCAAGAGATCAGCTGGCTCATCTCCCTTTCTTTAAAACAATAAGGTATTATTCTCCCAATTCTACAGAACAACCGAGATCTAGAAATACTAGCGATTTGCTCAAGGTCCATGGCTGGTTAGTGGAATAAAAAATATATATAAATTTCACTGAGTTGTGGAAACAAAATGAAATAGCATGAAATTTCACTACACAAAAAATTTGAAAAAATATTCTAGGAAACAGAAAACATACGCAATTTTAGTGCAAAATGGAAAACAAAACCTACAAAAGCCCTGCAATGTATATGACAAAGAGTGACTATCTTTATCACATACATATGCATTCTATTGATATTTTTAGGCTCTAACAAAAGGTTTAGAATATAACTAGTCAATAAGTAAAAGGTGAACACCCCAGTAGAAATGGCAACAAAGGACACAGATAAAAAAAATTTTAATGTTTTTTCTTAATGTATACTTCCTACACTTTATTTTTAAATGGGAAAAGTAATGCAAACAAGGTGTTTTTTTTTTTTTTTTTTTTTTTTTTTTTTTATAGTTTTCCTGGTATCTTACCATTTTAATCTTGATTACACATGAACCACTATGTGGAGCAGGGCTTCTCAACTTTAGTTTGTGAATCTCCCAAAATTGTATGTATGATTGAGTGTATATGTACATAACTATATTTTTCTAGGGGTAGGGTCCATAGCATTCAACAGATTTTTAAATTTTAAGAACTACTATGTAGAATGATGTTTATTTAAAGAAAATACATACTGAAATAATGTATTTCCTAAAGATTAACTTTAAAATCTATTATAAAGCACACTATGAAGCTACTCTTTATTCCTGAAAATATAACTTACTGCTGCAAGCTTCTTTACTGCCACAGTTGTGTTATTTACGTAGCCTTTATATACAACTCCAAATCCTCCCTCTCCCATTTTATTACCACCAACAGAAATGGGTCGTTCATCAAAGTTATTTGTGACATTCTTCAATTCATAAAATGAAAAACTGTGAAAACCTATAATGTCAAAATAAGAAAAACATGTTTAAATTTTAAAAATTCCTTTTAATAATTCTAATATTTTCTCATTTGAAGATTTCACATGTATGTAAATATTTATGATTTTGAATTAGACAAGATGGGAGAATATAAAACCATTTCTAAAATACAAATTATAAGTTTTTCTTGAGAATTCTGTTTGGTGATCCTACCCTCTGAACACTGTAGTCACCCACCCAAAATTCTAGTCACACATTTGAGTGGGTCTACTCTACCTACCCAAAACTCTAGTCACATATTTTATTTTAAAAAGTGACCCTTCCAAGTTATGTAAATATTTACTTATTTTTTTTTCATAGCTTCTCTGGTTGTTTGCATGTCCTATTGCCTCTAATCACTGATTAACACAATGAAGATGGTTCTTAATATATCAGGGGGAAAAAACTCACAAAAGAGCTATTGCCAGTGTGCCTGTGATTGCTGCACAAACAAAAGAACAAAAGCTTTCTTTTAAAGCACTGCTAGTCTTAATGACAAATCCACTAGTAGAAAGCACTGAAAATGTTACTTACGTGTATCACTAACTTCTAAACTTTTATTTTCTGGACTTGAGGAGTCAGATGGCATATAGCTTTGTTCAAGATTCTGCAGAGGTGTCATCAATGTCCTGTCTTTGTCATAGAAAGGCATCTGTTTTAGTTGAACTGTTACAGCTTCTTTAGAAGGTAGTGTATTAACAGTTTTGGGAACAGCATCTAACAAATGAAGTAAGACACAAGTGGTTTTTCAGTAATAAAAAGTGGTTGTGAAAAAGTTAAACTAGAAACTTGGTTCATTTAATATCATTCCAGTTTCTACAGGTTGGTCTCATATTCTCACAGCACACACAAGAAGCTACCTAGTAAGAATCTGTAAGTTATAATGAATATGGGTAAAGAGAGTAAGGCAGTGTTTTCAAACAGTGATCCATGAGCCACCTGAAGCACTTATTTACGAATATAGACCTTAAACCCAATTCCAGAATTCTGAATACATAGATTTGGAACAGACCCTAGGAATCTACATGTTTAACCAGAACCTAACTGATTCTTATGCATGATAAAGGTTGAGATCCACTAGTGTGAAAGGCATCAAAGGAAGAAAAGAAAGGTTATAAGGAAGGCAACTAGACACTAACACATCAGAATACAATTTTTTAAAATTGTGATCATAGAGTCCCATCAGGGTAGAAGTTGAAGATGAAAAAAAGCAAGAACTCAAAAGAATAATTACTTTCTCACAGCCTAAGGCAGATGTGTGAAGTCTTTCCTTCTAAACTTCCTATTGGCACAAAACTATCTGACTCTTACGAAGCTTCTATCACCTTAGTAGCAGGGTCCACAGTGTCCTTTGTCGGTACTGTTTTTTAAAGAGTTGAGGAGTGCTGAAAGAAAGAAAGGGACTCTCAAATGTAAACTTCATCTACCATGCGGAAAAAGTAAGAGTAAGAAGAAACATTTCTATTTTGGCCATTTGTCTTTCCACCCTAATTGTGGACACCCTGGTCACAATCAGTTTACCTGGGAGCAAAAGACTCGCAGGAGCAAAAAATTCATTTTGGATTAAAAGATCCACAAGATCACCAACTGTGCAATTTGTGGTGCCCCAGTCAAACAGTAATTCAGAAGTGGGACTTTTTCCAGTTTGAAGTAACGCTTCAAATCTCCTTAAAAGTAAGTAACAAAGAAACAAAATTAGTCTATTGTCTTAGTCCATTTTGTGCTGCAATAATAGAATACCACAGACAGGGTAATTTATAAACAATAGTTAATTTGGCTCATGGTTCTGGAGGCTGGGAAGTCCAAGATCGAGAGGCTGCATCTGGTTAGGGCCTTCTTGCTACATCATCTCATGGTGGAAGGGCAGAAGGGCAAAGAGCATGCACATGTGCATGTGAGAGAGAAAGAAAAGAGAGAGAGAGAGAAGGAAAAATAGGGCCTAATTTACCTTTTTATCAGAAACCCACTCCCAAGATAACTAACCCACTCCTGCCATGACAACATTAATCCACTCATAAGGGCAGAGCCCTCATGACCAACTGCCCTTTAAAGGTCCCACCTCTCAACCCTGTTGCAATGGGTATATTAAGTTTCTAACACATGAACTTGAACTTTTGGGGACACATTCAAACAATAGCATTTATAAACTGAGGTCATATGAAAACAGGTGTTGATCTCCCCTGCCCCTGTTTTGCCTACAGCATCTCCTACAACATTAAAGAAATGGGACAACAAGAGAACCAGCAAGAATTACAAAGAGACAGGAAAAATAGGAGGAAGAAAGATGCCAAAGATGATGATAATAATCTACTGGGTACTTACGGGGTATTTAATTAGTGGGTTACAGGATGTACACACATGAGCATGTTCAAAGATGTTATGATTATCATACGAATTTACTAGTGAAAAAGTGAGGCTTGGAGAGGTAGAGTAACAAGCCCATAGCCACACAACCAATATGATGTATCCAAGTTGAGGTCCAAATTCAGATCTCATTTGACATAAGAGTGTATTCTCAATCTACTTAGCTATATTACTTCCCACATAACTTAGGACTCTGATAGCTATATAATTTTTAATAAATCTGCCTGCTTAATGAAAGAAACAGAATACACAAAAACTTAGGAAATTATTCCTTCAATCTTAACTGTAATTCAATTAAATTGAAAATAAATCACAAAGTCGGCTTTCATCCCATTTCTTTCCATTCCATTTCTTTAAAATTAAAAATTAGTTTTGAAAAGTTAACATTTAAAAATTTAACCAATATTGTTTTTTTCTTTTTCCTCTAAAGATTTTAAAAAATTTCAAACTTACAGAAAAGTTGAAAAAATGATAGAATGAACAACCATTCACCTAGATTCACCAATTGAATAACTGATAAAATTGTGCCATATCTGGGCTCTTGTGCATGCTCTCTTTCAATCTATGTCTGTGGGAGTGTATTTTAGAATACGGGCCAGATGTCATGGAATGAGTCTAACAGCCTAGATATATCTGACTACTTTCTCATGATTAAATTCTGATGAAACATTTTGGTAGAAATACTACATAGGTATAATGTGCCCTTCCCATTGTATCATATCCAGGGGTACATAATGGCATTTTGTACCATTATTATTGGTGCTAAAATTTGATCACATGGTGAAGGAAGTGTACTTCAGATTTCCTCATTAAAAATGTACCCTTCCCTTTCATACTTCACAAGTAATTTGTGTACAATACTTTTTATCTATCTATTGAGGGAGTCTTGCTCTGTCACTCAGGCTGGAGTGCAGTGGCATGATCATGGCTCACTGCAGCCTTCCCTTCCTGGGCTCAGGTGATCCTCTCACCTCAACCTCCCAAGTAGCCGGGACTAGAGGCGTGCACTACTACGCCCAGCTAATTTTTTGTAGAAATGGGATTTTACCATGTTGCCCAGGCTGGTCTTGAACTCCTGGGCTCAAGCAATCTGCCCACCTCGGCCTCCTCAAGTGTTAGGATGACAGGCATGAGCCACTGTGCTCAGCCTATAATACTTTAAAATCTTGTGCGTATCTTGCTCATATGCATGAGAACAACCACCATTCACCTTATGCTTTTAGGTTCAGTGATGAGCTTGCAAGAATCAGTTACTCATTGGTGGTTACAAACAGGTATTTTTCTCATTCTACCCATTCTTTTCACAATTATTTGCAGGTATTATTCTGTAAAGAAGAGCTTTTTCTGTCACAGGAGTGAGTCTTGAAAAAAGAAAAAAAAAAAAAAAAAAAGAAGAGCTTTATCTTCCTGACACCACTGCCCCAATTATCTTCCGTAAGTTTTAACAGTAATATTAAAAAATTATCTTTAAACATTGGCTTAACACAGTTTAAACTTAAGCTTCTTTCAAGTAATTTAACATGTTCGCTTTTCTTATAAGAAACATTTCCTGCAAGGGAGCCAAGGCTATTAGGTTCTTTCCGAGGTTAATGCTGAAAATAACAAAGAGTTTTCTTTTCCTTTTGCTACCAAAGAAACCTTTCGACATCGGTTTTAAATGCAATGACTGACAAAAATAAAATCTGGATGCATATTTTACACTAAATCGAGCAGAGATGAGTAAAGAGGAAAAATTGAAATTATCTGATGATAGCACTGAGAAATCCTGAATTTAAGAATTCTGTTCACAGAAGTGTACACTTGTAAGCAACAACTTTAAAATGTCAAATTGAAAAACTCCCAAAATACACTGTTAGAGCGCATTAGAGATTCACACACTTTGAAGTTTAAGCTCTAGATTTTTACTACACATTCTTATAACATTCTTATTTTCCTTCAATCTGGAAATGACAAGTGTGAGGCAGACTGAACTTCACTTGGCTTGCCAAACTGGGAACCACAGCAAAGGTGGGAATATTGATTCTAACTCAAAAAGCTTATTTGAGAGATCACAATATTAGCCCTATTGACATATGGGAGAAAGAAGACAAAATTGCAAAAGGAACAACCAAAAAGAGGTTACTTACTACCAATGTCTCCTCCACAGTATAGAGGTTTACTTTCTAAACTGCCACATTAGACAGTACTTATACCAATTAATCATCTCCTATTGTGATGTAAGAATTTTAAAATACAAAGAATTTTATCTGTTACCTTATGTGAAACTGATTGTATCTATCATCACCAGATGGTTTTTTAATAGCTACAGCTAACTTCTTCCATCCTTCTTGAGGATCAATAAAATCTGACAGCTTCCTAATCAGTCCAACATTGAGGCAGCGCACATATGTTGACGGTGTTATGGGTTTGTCCATCTTCTATTCCTAAAATATGGAAAAATCTCATTAAAATTTTATAGTACTTTTAGAGATGACATCTGTAAGCTTCTACATCACACTTTGCTATATCATATGAAATGCCAGCAACTGATTACACCATAATAAAGAAACATTCCAAAGTCAAGTCATTGATACCCTAAGATGAAACTAAAATTGTAATTCATTTGTCCAATTATCCTCTAGATTTCCTTCCTTTGTCCACCTATTAATAGCAATAAAAATCAGAGACTTTTTTCTGACATTGATATTTTCCAAGTATAATTTATAGAAAGGGGCAAAACACTTACCAGAGCAATTCTTTTTAACAGTAATATCAATAAACTATCCGAATTAGCATATTCAGAAATCAAATCTATTAATAAAAACATTTACCTTTCAATTTAATATATGTTGCTCAATCAGTACTCATTTACGATTAAAAATTTATGCAACGTTCTTTGGTAGAAGGAAAAAAAAGTACTGAAATGAATTGCGTAGCGTTAACAGATATGGTCCACCCACCCACTGTTCACATAGCTTGCTTTTCCTTGACCTCTGCACATTTTCTGAGTCCATGAGATCTGCCTGACCACAATTCATTTGCTACTATGCCAAAACCTGTGTTTCACCACTTCAGCCACTCTCTAGACAGAATCTTTATTTCTGCAGTCCCCCTTTTCTTCTGCTACTCCACCCCGGAGAGTTGCAGCCAGGGATAAATCTAACAATTTTACTTGTACACCAGAGTTGCTGATGTGAATACAAATTTATGGTAACCCCCTTTCCACATTAATGGCCTAACACTGCCATTAATCCTTCCACTTGTCTTCTCTCATTGTCCTTAGTGACTATTTCATATCTTTACTTCTTTCTATGTGGATTTTATTTGTTCTGCGTGTACCTCATTCTCAATAGGAAATGATCTTTCCTTCCAATTAAGACAAATAGACTCAGATATTCTTATGTCACCTATTTTTGCTTCCCTACATATATTTTAAAAATGCAATTTTAGAGTAAATAATGTGTTCATGTGGAACAACATTCTAAAACTATCAAAAAGAGTAAAAACGAAAAGCTTCTCTGTATCATACGCTTCTATGTTAGTATCCACTTCCTCTCTTTGGACTTCTTTGACCACATCTAAATAGGTCTAGCTGCCCTTCACCTAATTATCTTTCATCATTGCACAATGTATTTGTAATCATATATTTATTTGTTTACTTGTTTACTGTCTCCCATATTAGATTTTAAGATCCATGAGTTCAGGGCCATGCTAATTTTATTCATGAATATATAGCTAGTGACTTGCATACTGTAGATAATGGTGTTGTTCAGTATTTATTTTAGGAACAACTAAATTATTTCCCAGTACAGTTTTATCATCTCTGTTTTAAAAAGGTGGTAAGTGAAAGATCCAGGACTTACACTTATGTCTGACTCCAAAATTCATGCCATACAACTCTGCTTTTATAACACAATGCATTGTTCATGCCATTCTCCTTTTCAGAAAGACTATTCCTTTCCTTTCATTCGTGAATACATTCAGCAAATATTTATGTCAGTCTTTGTACTAACAAATGGGAGCACAGAGAAGAGAAAATCTTTGTTTCCAAGCTGTTCAGTATACCACGGGATACAAACAGTGACAGGGAGTGATAAAAGCTGCAAGAGTGTTATGGGGCCCAGAAAAGGGGCATCAAGCCGAGGCAGTCTGGAGAGGGATATCAAGACAGATTTGCCTGGAATATGAGGTTGGAAGGATGAACGAAAGGGAATGAGAATAAGCCCAAAAGAAAATTCCAGGCAGAGGGAATAGCATGGGAAAAGGTGGGAGCACGTGCGTCTCAGGCAAAGAGCTTGCTATGGCTGGACCATAGGATGCCTGTGATTAAGTGAGAAGAGATGAGGGTGGAAAGGTAGCAAGGCCAGATCATCATGTACTTCATATGCTAAGACAAAGAGTTTGAACTTATAAACTAAAAGTTACAGGAGAGCTACTTCAGGATTTTTAGGAGGGATGTTAAATAATCTTATATGGTTAAGTGGATTCCTCTGGATAAAAATTAAAGGGATGTATATTGAGGCAAGAAAATTAGTTTGAAAACTTCTGCAATAATCCAGGTAAGCAGAAATGAGAGCTTGGAAAAAGTATAGGGTAGGGGAATGGAGAAGTAAAACATCAAAACATTTAGGAGGCCAAATCAAAACAATTTCACTAGAGATGAACAATTAGAAGAAAGGGAGATAGAACAAAGATGGTTTTGTTTGTTTGTTTGTTTGTTTTTGACTCATGTTAAACATGAAATATCTACCTTTGGCACCATCTAGGGGCCTTCATACCAAGTACTTATATATGCGGTCTAGAGCTTAGGAGAGAGGTTTCAGCAAAGAATGCTCACTATGTAAGTATTCTCATATATAAGGGATTTTCAAAAAGTTCATGGAAAATGCATATCATGCAAAAACCATGCATGGATTTCAAATTTTTTTTTGCAAAACATATTTCCAAAATAAACCCACACTAACTCATCATTCATGACTAAACAGGATCTAGTTTGAGGCACTAAGAAGAATAAGACAGTTTGAAAAGAACCTCTACCACCGCAACATGAATTCTGCTAAAAGTGAAGCAAGAACAAACACCACATTTATGTGGAGGCTGGTTGGAAGAATGGTGAAATCACTGATGCTTTATTGATGGGGACGATGCCCCCAAGAAAATCAGCAGCATACAAATCAGTAACTCATTTTAAGGGATGAGATGATGTGGAAGATGAAGCCTGCTGCAGCAGATCATCCACATCAATTTTTGAGGAAAATATTCACCTGGTTCGTGCCCTAAATGAAGAGTACCTATAATTAACAGCAGAACCAACAGCGAACACCATAGACAACTAATTCAGCATTTACAATTCTGACTGAAAATAAAAGTTGAGCAAACTTTCCACTTGATGGCTGCCCAAACTGTTGCACCCAGATCAGCTGCAGATGACAGCAGAGCTTTCAATGGAAATTTTAAACAAGTGGGATTAAGATCCTAAAGCATTTCCTCAAAAAATTGTAACAGGAGATGAAACATGACTTTACAAGTATGATCAAAGCAATGGCTCCCCCAGAATGGCAGCGGTCCAATCAAAGCAAATGCAGACAGTCAAAAGCAAGGGCATGACGCAGCTTTTTGGGATGCTCAAGGTATTTTTGCTTGTTGACTTTCTGGAGGGAAAAAGAATGGTAACATCTGCTTATTAGAGAGTGTTTTTGAGAAACAGTAGCTTTTCTAAGTGTTTCTAAACTAAAGCTTTTCTGCTAAAGCTTTAGTCAAATGTTTAGCAGAAAAACGCCCGGGAAAGCTTCACCATAGAGTCCTTCTCCATCACAACAATGCCCCTCTTCTTTTCTCTCATCAAACAAGGGCAATTCTGTGAGCACCAACTGGAAATCATCAGGCATCCACTTTACAGTCCTGATTTGTCTCCTTGACTTCTTTTTGTTTCCTAATCTTGAAAAATCTTCATAGGGCACCCATTTTTCTTCAGTTAATAATGTAAAAAGACTTTATTGACATGGTTAAATTCCCAGGACTCTCAGTTCTTTAGGGATGGCCCAAGTGGCTGGTGTTATCACTTACAAAAGTGCCTTGAACTTCATGGAGCTTATGTTCAGAAATAAGGTTTACAGGTTTTTGTTTTTTGAGTCTCGCTCTGTCATCCAGGTTATAGTGTGGTGATGCAATCTTTGCTTACTGCAACCTCTGCCTCCCAGGTTTAAGTGATTCTCCTGCCTCAGCCTCCCAAGTAGCTGGGATTACAGGTATGCACCACAACACCCAGCTAATTTTTGTATTTTTGGTAGAGATGGGGTTTCGCCATGTTGGGCAGGCTGGTCTTGAACTCCTGACCTCAGGTGATCTGCCCACCTTGGCCTCCCAAAGTGCTGGGATTACAGGGATGAGCCATAGCGCTGAGTCAAAGTTTACATTTTTTATCTTTTAATTCAATTTTTCCACAAACTTTTTGAAATGCCCTCATACAAATTAAGAGCATATACATATATATGGTTGAAACAACAATAAAATGAAGTTGCCTATTAGGAATGCTTAGAATGGAAAGGAATGATGTGAAAGAAGAATTTTTAAAAATACTGCTTAGTCATGAAGGCAAGAAAAAAAACCAGGACAGCAGCATACCAGAGACTTCTAGAAAAGGTGGCAGGTTGGTAAAAAGACTCAGAGAGGTCAAATAGACACTGATGGAGATGTTAGACTCTGAAAGCAGAAGGCCATTGGTGACTAGGAAACAGCTATAGTGAAAAAGTGAGTGAATGGCAAAAGCAGATTTTCCAAGACGTCTCATTATGAAGGGAAGGGGAAAGAGAGAGCAGTGTGAGCAGAGGGAAAACAGGGGTGGAGGGGTAGGGAGAGAGAGGGAGGAGAGCATGCAAGAGAATAGCAGTTTTCAAATTTGGTCTCAGGACCTTTTACCCTCTTAAAAACGACTGTAAACCCCAAAGGGCTTTTGTTTATGTTGGTTATATCCACCAATATTTACCATATTAAATTGATGCTGAGAAATTTAAAAATTACTTATTAATTCATTTAAAATAATAAATATACATGTTAGCATATATATTTTAATAAAAATAACTACCTTTTCCTTAAAAACAGAAGAGTAACATTGTTTTAAGGTTTTGCTAATCTCTTCAATATTTAACTTAATAGAAGAGAGCCAAATTCTTACATCTGCTTCTGCACTCAACCCACTGCAGTATATTGTTTTGGTTGATGTATACGAAGAAAATCCAGCTTCACACAGACATATAGTTACAAAGAAAGGTGTATTTTAATAGCCTTTTCACAAAGTAGTAGATATTTCTCTTTGATACTACACTAAAATTTGAAAGAAATAACTTCCTAAAGGTAAGCTGCAATGTGGAATCTGAAGCTGTATAAATTAACTTGGAACATTAAAATCCATTGCACTGTGAATGAATCTTTTAACTATACATGATTTTGACCTTACAAATCTCCTGAAAGAGCATTAGGGACTCCCACCAGACTTTGAGAACTGCTGGTGTTAAGGGTTTAAGACTTAAGTTGTTTGGCAATACAAATGGGATAATGAATAGCATACAGGTAAAGAAATCAGCCTTGAAGAGAGAGAAGTCTCTTTTGAATCTAGAAAGAAGGAAGCAGAGGTTTAAATACAGACATATTTGAAGGGAGAAGAGTTCCCACATACTGTTATTTTTTTCTGTGAAACAGGAAGTGAAGTCATCTAGGGCCAGGTAAAAGAATAGCCCAGGTATCTTAAAGGCCCCCTGGTAAATGCCTATTATTCCTTCAAGCCCAATTCAAAAGGCACTGTTAGCTTCCCCTGATTGTCATGTCTTTTGCTCCAAAATGTCACCTAATCATTCTTCTGTTCTAATAATTATTATGTTTTACTGTTTATGTATCTGCTTTCTCTGTTAGATGGGTGCTTTCCTGGCTGGGACCCAACCAAATTCACCTCAGCAACGACTCACAATATTTGTGTTGAATGAAAGGTTGAGGATTTTTAAATTTTAATTAAGAAATTGTATCTAGGTTACCTATAGACTCTGCAGTTGCTCTCTTCAAGTTATTTTTCCTTATTAAGATTTCTCTCTACTCTAAGGTACAACATGATTGACAAAGCTAGAAAAGATAGAACTGCTTAGTAGTCTTATAAATTAGAGCTAAATACAAGGAACTGAGGAAAAAACCCAGACCATCTAAAGGCCAGGGATAAATTTGGTAGCTCTCCTGCACCCAGGCTTCCAGCAGAGGTGATGAGTGTAGGGATACTAGGAAAAAGGCCTTCTGCCAACTCTTCCAGACATGTGCCCAGAAGTTCAAAATCCCAGAAATTAAAATTTTACTTTAAATGTACATTCATATACCACTCCCAACCACATACTTACAAGAACATAAGCCAAAATATTAACAGTGGTTATCCCTTGGTGATGACTTTTATGATAGTTTTGTTTTCGTTTTGCTTTTCTGAATTTTCAATAATGAAAACACACTGTGCAAAAAAACCTTAAAAGTGTCATCTCTTTCAAACTGTTCAAGATTTACCTTAGTACACTTAGGATTAATACAGGAGGATTTGCTTACAAATAAATAATTAAATACCTTCATGACTGTTTCGTTTTACCACTAACTCTCATAGTAAAGAAAACCCATTCATATTTTCAAATAAGACAACTCAGACAAGTATAAAAGGTGGGGTGGTGATTGAGAAATATATTAAAATCAGCACCTGCTTATGGAATCCAATGCCTTCCCAAAGTACTGTGCCCAAAACAGGAGGGCAAAAGATTCTTGTCAAATGTGTTAATAAAGTTTTAAGACTGCCATTAGCACTTTGATCAGAGGAAAAGATTGTGCAGCGGTGGAGGGAAGATGAACTTTGAGGTTGCACAGGCCTAAGTTCTAACCAAAGCCAACTGTGACCAGAGTTAGTAATTACATTTCTCTGGCCCTTGCTTTTCTTTATCTGAAAAACAGAGATAGTAATACCTAAGAATTGCTGTAAGAATTAAAATCAACACATGCAAAGGACCAAATCTTGTCACATAATAGGTGGTCAAAAAAAAGGGGGGCAATTATTATTTTCTGGCAGAAATTATTCTTATATCACATTTTTTTAAAAAGATATGTGCACAGTTGTATTTAGGTTCAATTTCCAGAACAGTAATGAGGATCTACTGAAAGGGTATAAATAACAAGTCTGAGAAAATAACTAAGTTTTTGAGATGGTGGCAGTTTTATTTGATCAACCATGGTACTTTTAATATATTTATATCCTTTCTAAAATACACTATTTACTTCCATATATTCTTAGCAAAATATGCTGTATAACCATTAATCTTTATTTTTAGATACTTTAACATCATCATTATGAACAAAAGCTGGTGAGGCCTTCCAGAGCTATTAAATTAGATAGGGCTGCCTATTACAAATTGGGATATGTGCTGGTGTACCATAAATTAAACATAACACATCTTTCTTGAACATTGATCCAACACAACAGTAATTGAAAATGCTTTGCATATATTTAAGAAACAAAATATAATACCATTGACTCACCAAATATTTACTGAGTGTCTACTTTGTGCTAGATACTGCTCCAGGCCCCTGGAGATGAAGCATTAGGAAAATTAGAGAAAACACAAACAAACAAACAAACAAACAAAAACCTGAACTCATGGAGTTTATATTCTAATGGAGGAAGGAAGGCAATAAGTAAATAAATAAACTCTATAATATGTTAGATGGTGCCAAGTGAAGTGAAAGAACAAAACGAAACAGAGAAAGGGTTGCAATTATAAATAGGGTAGTCAGAGGAAGCCTCAATAAGAAGGTGTCATTTGATTAAAGATCAAAAAGAAGGAGAAAGCCAGCCAGTGGACTACTTGGGAAAAGTTTGCGGACAAAACGCAAACGTAAATGCAAAGGTTGGAAATGGGCCCACTGGGCAACAGCAAGGACATGGTGAGACTGCATAGGAGGGAACAGGCAAGTAGCAGATGAGGTTAGAAAGGCAAAGGGGCCAGGTCTCCAAGGGCCTTAGAGTTTTTGCATTGACTTTGTTTATCCTCTGGGTGAGATGTAGAGGCTGGAAGTTTTGAGAAAAGAAAGACATGCTCTATACTCATGTCTTAGAAGGATACTGGGGCTGCTGGGAGTAAAGGATGTTGGAGTAAGGACAGAAGCAAGAAAGAGGCATCTAGAAGAGCCTACCAATAAGCCAGGTGGGAGGGGCTGGAGGCTGGGACCAGGGTGGTAGCAGAGCAAGTGCAGAAGTCCTAGGATTCTGAGGTGGAGCCAATAGAAAGCTATGTGCTGATGTAGAGAGTGAGAAGACAGCACCAAGGTTTTTGGCGTAACCAAGTTTCCCGATATTTACTGAGATGCAGAAGGCTGAGGAAGGAGCATGTTCGGCCTGGAATATCAGAAGCTCAGTTTGGAGACGTAGAAAGCAAACTTCAAATGAACGTTTTGCACGAAAACAGAAGAAATTTGAACTTCCTGATAGCCCTCTTCAAGGACCACTCCAAGAAAGGGAAAGGCAGATTTTAATATCCTGTGCTTACAAGGGACCTTGGGCAGTTACGTTTTTGAAGCACTAAGAGCACCGTTTCTTTCCATTCTAAATGCTCAAAGTGCTTTCTTGCTTTCCCAGGATTTGCTTTTTTTTTTTTTTTTCTTTTGAGACGTCGTTTCCCTCTGTTGCCCAGGCTGGAGTGTAGTGGTGCGATCTTCGCTCACTGCAAGCTCCGCTTCCCGGATTCAAGCGATTCTCCTGCCTCAGCCCCTGGAGTAGCTGGGATTGCGGGCGCCCGCCACCATGTCAGCTAATTTTTGTATCTTAGTAGAGACGGGGTTTCACCATGTTGGCTAGGCTGGTCTCGAACTCCTGACCTCAAGTGATCCGCCCGCCTCGGCCTCCCAAAGTGCTGGGATTACAGGCATGAGCCACCGCACCTGGACAGGGTTTGCTTTTATCCCTTTGTCTCTCTCTGGCTTCCAAGCTGACAGGTACACTTTTTCCCCCATCTGCGAATGTACTCATCTGATCCCATAAGCCCCCTCCACTTTCTAATTCCCTGGAAGCTTGGAGGCCGGAGAAACAAGCGAATTACAATCGTGTGGAGGCTCCGCGAGCTGTCGGAGCCACACGCATCTGTCAGGTGCTGGCCTGACTTCCTGGTTCTGGGGAAAAGATACTTCATTTCGCAATCGGGCTCACGGAACCCAGGGCCTGGGAGGTGAGAAACTTGAGGTCCGACTGCGCCCCAGAACAGCTGAGTGACGTCCCTCCAAGCCTCAGGCTCTTTCTCAGGGCCGAGGAACTTCTTGATTCCCGGGACCTACCTAAGTCTTTCTCCTGGAGTAAGCTCTGTCCACAGAACCCACTTCCTCTCTAACTTTTCTCACGGATGATAGAGATTTCCGTTCCGCAACCTACCGCAGCAACCCTGGGGCAGAGGTGCCGAGGCCTGGAAGCGGACCTCGGACGACCTTTGACCGAGGCATGAAGGCGGGGAATGCCTTACCTGCCCGGGCGCGGGTTGCTGAAGCCGGCGACAGAAGAACCAGCCGAACTAGGAAGCGCCGTGGAGGGGCGGGGCCAACCCGGCAGGCCCCGACCCACTTCCCCGATGGCTTCATCTTGGCGCCTTCAGGCGGCTCCACAAAGTGAGAAACTCCACGTCTTGCGTAGGGCTCGTCTTTACGTGGGCGCCTGCCCCTTTAATTACGCCCGTGTCTGAGGCTGAAACACTTAAGGCTTCCGGGCATGCGCACAGCGTTGTGCAAAGGAATGCTTTCCACTGAACCGAGGTAGATCGGGTCGAGCTTCTTGCGCGATGGTGGGCTTGTATGCGGGGGGGTGACGAGGTTGGCATTGAGGATCCATACCCTTTGGCCCCAAAGAAAGGTGAGGTGGGCTAGTGTCGCGCCTTTGGACAGGCAGTTAGGGGAGGGAGAAGAAACAGGTAGAGTTGCTGGCCTTGTCGGGGACACTTTTGGACGTGCTGGCGGGCAGCGACGCCCTGGTTCTGCGAAGTTAAGTAGTTTCTGCAGGACTGGGTTCAGTATTTCTAATACCTTCTCAGGATCCCTCTTCAGCCAACGAATTCCTCAACCACGGGCCAAGCAAACTACTCCCCGCCGCCCCCCCCCCCCCCCCCCCCCCCCCCGCCCCCGGCACCCCGCTCCACACTGTCATGAGCAGTCTCTGTTGAATGGGAGCACTGCACCTTCTGGCTTAACGCCATGTGGGCTCCTTTGCTGCCCTCCAGTTTGGTTCCACTCTTTTACCAGAATGCTGGAATTACATTCTCCCCGAGTTTCCCTACCTGTTTCACTTGCTTAGAATGTCTATCTTCCTCCATTTTTCTGGGAGAAAGAAAAGATCATTATTCTTTCAGAGCCAAGCCCTACAGCTATGTTCTTGACCATGCTGTTTTGTTTTTCAGCTCCTCTAACAGTTACTCAGTCGGATACATCCTGCTTATTTCCATCAGAATCATCTTACTAAAACCTGTTTTGGGATTGTGTCCCTTTTCTATTCAAACACTAACAGCCATCCATTGACCACCAATAGATTCTAAGTCCTTGTCAGGGCATTCAACATCTTCCATAATCTGGTACGAACTCAGCTGCATTTTCCAGTACAGTACTCTCCCTGCCTCCCCATCCCCACTGCTCTGTATCTGGACTGTTTGTTTTTCTCTCACACATTGCATGTTTTGTTTGTACATTACTTGTGAGGTCTCTGCCTCATTTCTGTCTCTTGAACTATTGGAGGACTTAGATGGCCACTTCTTGCATTATGCCTCTCCTAATTGTCTTCCACTTCACTCCTACAGCACTTATTTTGTACTAGTTTTTTCATTTATTTAACAATAGTATTTATTGCAGACCTACCATGTGCTTGACACTGTTCAAAATGTGGGATCATCAGTAGTAAATAAGGCAGACAAGCTTACTCCTCACATGGAACTAACATTCTCTTTGGAGGAGATAGACAATAAATAATAAACAAAAACTTTACCTAGAACTGCTATGCAGAAAATTAAATAGGGTTTTGTGAAAGAGAATCACTTGCTAGGCGTGGTGGCTCACGCCTGTAATCCCAGCACTTTGGGAGGCCGAGGCGGGTGGATCACGAGGTCAGGAGTTTGAGATCAGCCTGGCCAATATGGTGAAAACCCGTCTCTACTAAAAAAATACAAAAATTAGTCAGGCGTGGTGGCGCGTCCTTGTAGTCCCAGCTACTCCGGAGGCTGAGACAGGAGAATCGCTTGAACTTGGGAGGCAGAGGTTGCAGTGAGCCACTGCACTCCAGTCCAGTGACAGAGTGAGACTTTGTCTAAAAAAAAAATCACTTGCAGGTTCCTGTAGATTATTGGCCAGGAAAAACTTCTCTGTGGGCATGAATCCTAAAAGATGCAGCTATATGGTTGGGGAGGGAACAATTTAGCCAACAGGAACAGTTAGCACAAAAGTACTGAAGAAGGCCAGAGTAGCTGGAGTATAGTGGGTAATGAGGTAAAGGTACAAAAAAATTTGGAAAATAAACAGGGTCCCTAATCTTAGACGTCCTTTGAAGCCAGGGTAAGTAATTTGGATTGTATTGCAAATGTGATTAGAGGGTTTTAAACTGGATTGTGATATGATTTAATTTACCTTTTAAGACACCATTCTGGCTGGTTTGTGGGCTAGTTGTAGAAGCAGGAGTTAGGGGCCTTCACAACAACTAAAAGTTTTTGGAATGGAGGTATTAAAGTAGGTGTGATGAAGGACAGTGAGAGTGATAAAAATCAGATGCTTAAGGTTAATGCAGTTTTTGGAGATGAGAAAGTCAAAGTTATGACCATGACAGTGGATGACCAAGATGAAGTAGAGGTGTGAGGTTGAGGTTGAGATTGAGGGCTTGAGGGTCCAAGACATTGAATGGATGATCCATATAGATGATCATGAAAATCATGTTGCATAAGAAGGTAGTGAGCCAGAGATCAGTGAATGAAGCAGAGTTGTCTGGGGATCCGAGAGAGGATGACAGCAGATGGTAAAGCCCAATGGCAGGCTCTTCAAAAGAATTGGTTTTTTGGAGGTAGTAGAGGAAGAAATGGCTTGCAAGGAACAGTGACAAACATAGAACAATATTTACAGCCTCCAGGTCCTAAGGTAGGTGGGTGGGAAAGAAAAAATAGCCCTCACTTGAGAGGACTAAGGAAGAAGTAGCCTGAAAAAATAGCCAGCTTTCAATTAGGGCAAGAAAGTGAGGGAACTGTACAGGAAATTAAGTAATTAAGGAAAATAAATATAATATTTTCCTTAGGAAATTAGGATATGGAGAATTTGTTGTGATTTCTCTATGGCATGATTGAAAGGATTGAGAAGGGATGTGATTTGCTAAATTGGTTCAGAATAGTAGAATACATTATAGATATGATGGTCCAGATGATGATAAATTACTTGGAGAATGTGGGTAAACACAGAACTCAGTAGTATGGGGCCCCTGGGCAATTTATCTTTCCTGCAACTCCATATGGTATGGTAGCCATGGGTTCGTGTGAAAAGTGAGAGATCAGAGTACTATTCTCTTGCGTAGTGTTCCCAGGAAGCTCTGTAAGGGTTTCTTCTGTCTGATGCCAATGATATAGTTAGAACTTTCCTCTGGGTCAACCTCGAAAGCTTCTATTTGTCCTAATGGGGGCATTAGAGAAGGCCCGGGACTGACTTAATCCTACCTTGAAATATAATCAAATCACAAATTTGTATTTATAACTTCATTTACCCATCAGTTTTCCTATTGTCTTCTTGTCACCTCTCCTGTCACTAACCACTAATAATATGAGAAAACTTAGCTACATATTCTCTGGAATTAGCTGGAGATTTTAGGCTCCAGGAATGGAATTTGGACAAATCTTTGTTTTATACTCCTGTGTTCTCACCTCTTCTTGTGGGCCTACAAATGATATCTTTAAGATAAACTTAAAATTGACTCATTTTAATCCCAAATAATAGGTACAAATCTGGAGTGAGTGAAGATACAAGTTAACAAATCTTTAGCTATACCAGAAACAGTTTGCCTATTATTTCAGCTTGGTATAGGAGAGTCAAAGTACACAGGATGTACATATAGTTATAAATTAACGATGCCATTTAAGAAGACTCAGGATTAAAAGAGAGACAGAATTAACTAAATCCTGCAAACCTATTCCTATCTGGTCATCCATAATTTCTCTTTCTGTTAACTAACCACCTCTGTTTTGTTTTTTAGGCATTATAGAAGAATGGAAGAAGATACAGATTATAGAGTCAGGTTTAGTTCTTTGTGTTTCTTTAATGATCATGTTGGATTTCATGGCACTATAAAAAGCTCACCGAGTGACTTTATTGTTATTGAAATTGATGAACAGGGACAGTTAGTTAATAAGACCATCAATGAGCCTATTTTCAAGATTAGTGAAATACAACCTGAGCCAAATAATTTTCCAAAAAAACCAAAACTAGATCTTCAAAATCTGTCCTTTGAAGATGGAAGAAACCAAGAAGTTAATACTTTGGTTAAGTACACTGATGGTGACCAAAATCATCCGTCTGGTTCAGAAAAGGAAGATACTATCAGTGATGGAACTTCCAAATGTGAAGAAAAAGCTGATATTTTAAGCTCCTTTTTAGATGAAAAAACTCATGAGTTACTGAATAATTTTGCCTGTGATATAAAAGAGAAGTGGCTTTCTGAAACAGAGCTAATTGGACTACCTCTTGAATTCTCAATAGGCAGAATCCTTGACAAAAACCAGAGGGCTAGTTTACATAGTGCCATTAGGCAGAAATTTCCATTTTTAATAACTGTAGGAAAAAACAGTGAAATTGTTGTAAAACCAAATCTTGAGTATAAAGAACTTTGTCATTTGGTATCTGAAGAGGAAGCATTTGACTTTTTTAAATATTTGGATGCGAAGAAAGAAAATTCCAAATTTACCTTTAAACCTGATACAAACAAAGACCACAGAAAAGCTGTCCACCATTTTGTCAACAAAAAGTTTGGAAACCTTGTGGAAACCAAATCTTTTTCTGAAATGAATTGCAGTACTGGTAATCCGAATGTGGTGATAACAGTAAGATTTCGGGAAAAAGCATACAAGCGTGGGAAAAGGCCTCTTCCTGAATGCCAAGAAGGAAATGTTATATATACAGGTAATTTAATAAATAATCATCCATTTTCTTGGATAAACTTAGTTAAATTTAAAATTGTGAAAATGAATTGAATAGACTTGGCTAGAGAGATTGGAAAGAATACATGCTTTACCTTTAGGGAGGGGAACTGCTGATAAGCAATTTAAGCAACTCTAGGAATTCTTATTTATTCTGTTACTTACTGGAAGATGATAAAACCTTTCAAATTACACTGAATTTAAAAATTAGCCTTACTGATAACCTAGGCATTTATATTAGCCTATTCACAAATGTCTAAAGTTGAATCAGTTGGTTTGTGTTTAATAAGTTTTATTGAAGGTAAATCTTGATTTCATATTTTGAAAGTCATCTCAATTAAAATTAAGTTTTTAGAGATAAGAAGAATATATTTACTGTGCTTGGGAAAGTGAAGAGATACTTTGTAATCCAAAACAAATTATATTTCCCTACCTTGGGTAGGGAACCTGAAAACTTGGTCCTGCTGGTCATCTAGACAAGATGTTCTGAAACTTTAGCATGCATATAATCATAAAAAGGTCTTGTTAAAACAGATTTCACAGCCCCATTCTCAGTTTCTGATTCTGGGGCTTTCACAAATTTCCAGACTGTTTTTTTCCTGGTCTGCTACATTTTGAGAATCACTGTTTTAGGGTCTGTGTTTAATTCCCAGGGTGGCTGGAACTGATAAACTCTCACTGTAAAAGTCCAGCTGACTAGGTTTAACTGTCCTCAATTCTACTTGAAGGATGGGAACTGTTTCAGATGATCATATTTAATAAATTAGAGTTCCTGTAATCCCAGCACTTTGGGAGGCCGAGACGGGCGGATCACGAGGTCAGGAGATCGAGACCATCCTGGCTAACCCGGTGAAACCCCGTCTCTACTAAAAACTACAAAAAACTAGCCGAGCGATGTGGCGGGCGCCTGTAGTCCCAGCTACTTGGGAGGCTGAGGCAGGAGAATGGCGTAAACCCGGGAGGCGGAGCTTGCAGTGAGCTGAGATCCGGCCACTGCACTCCAGCCTGGGTGGCAGAGCGAGACTCCATCTCAAAAAAAAATAAAAATAAAAATAAAAATAAATAAATAAATAAATAAATAAATTAGAGTTTGAACCTTGGATCTATGTGCGTTTGATTTGATATTATGACTTTTAGTTCACAAAAAGACTTAATGAAATTTTTAATGTCTTTAAGATTTGATTTCACAAATGTAAAAATGGGAAGAATAATACCATGGGCAAGTTACTTAACAATTCATAACTTTTGGTTGTACTTGAAAAATGGGGTAATAGGAAAGCCTGACACACAATGATATTCTAAGGATTAAATGAAGTAATGAAATTGTTTACTATGTAATAGTTACTTAATATTAGGCATATAGTAAGTGTTAATAGATATATCCATTTTGAAGGAAAAACAACACTAGCTTTACACGTAGAAAGAGGAATTGCTGGTGAGTGATTTAAGCAGCTCTAGGAATATTTATTTATCTTATACTACTTGAAATTCTAACTATTAATTTGGGTTAATGAGTAAAATATTATAGAACTTTATATATTAATTTAAATTCATTTTTCTAAAGTTGGAGGCATATGTTAAAAGGAGGAATGATGGTTCAAAAAACCTTTTATTTTTTATTTTAAATTATGTTAAAATATATGTAACATAAAATGTACCATCTTAATCATTTTTAAGTATCAGTGGCATTGAGGACATTCACATTGTTGTACATCCATCACCACCATTCATCTCCAGAATTTTTTCACCATCCCAAACTAAAACTCCATATTTATTAAATAATCCCTCCTTCTCTCCAGCTCTGAAAAATGGGAACCACCATTTTTCATTCTGTCTCTATGGATTAGACAACTCTAGGTATCTCATATAAGTGGAATCATACAGTATTTGTCTTTTTGTAATGGGCTTATTTCACTTAGTATGTTTTTGAGATTCATCCTTGTTGTAGCACATGTTAGAATTTCCTTCCCTTTTAAGGCTAAATAATACCCCATGGTAGGTGTGTGCCACATTTTGTTTACCCATTCGTCTGCCAGTGGATGGGATATAATGGTCAATAAAGCACACATGATACTTGCTTTGGAAGCATTCAGCCTTGGAACTTGGAAAGAATTTGAGGGAGAATGTGGATGTGAGGTGACTTCTGAGGCTACGTCATAAAAGTATTATACTTCTTGTCATGTTCTTGGATTGCTCATTCTGGGGAAAGCTAGCTACTGTACTGTGAGGAGACTTAAACAGCCCTTTGGACAGGAACTATAGCTTCATGCCAATAGCCAGTACCAACCTTCCAGCCATGTGAATGAGCCCCCTTTGGAAATGGATCCTCCACTTTCTTTCAGGCTTTTAAATAACTGCATCCGTAGCCACATCTAACTGCATGAAACCTCAGGAGAGCCTGAACTAGAATCACCAAACCAAAGTGTTCTTGAAGTCCTGATCCACAGAAACTACAGGCGATACATGAATATTGTAAGCCACTAAGATTTGAGGTGACTTGTTGTGTAACAATAAATAATACATAGCATTTAACCCTGGACATGCACAAATTACTGATCAGCAACAAACTCAAGGAACCACTTATGTAGATTTCTGGAACTCCTTCTCTACAAAGCTTTGTCTTATCAGGTACTCTCCCTGTGAATTCCAGCCCACTCAGCCTTCCTGAATTCAAATATCTACCCTCTTAACTCAGCAGAACTCCTGTGCTCTACCTGGATTCTGTCTGTGCTATGTTCCAGAATGTACTTCTAGGCAAAAAATTAGAGTATTTTAGGACTCCTCTCGTTTGTTTTTCTTTTCTTTTAGATTACAGTTTTGTGGTACCTATTCTCTAGTCTCTAAAAATGGCTGTTTCATATGTTTTGTTCAGTTTTCTATTTGTTTACAGTGGGAGGTCATCTGGTATCAGTTATTCCAACGTGGGTCAAAGTGCAAGTCTCCAAAATTGAATTTTAAAATTCAGTATAATTGACTTTCTTTTTAAATATGTAATTGTTCCAAGTAATTAAGAAAATGTTATAAATCTTATACATTAAACTTATAAATTTAGTGACCCTTAAGATTTTGTAAATGTTCCCATATTGCTTACTAACTTAAATAAGATTCAATGTAAAAAGACAAATGTAAATCAATTAAATATTTTAAATTGGAACTTCAAGTTTCATTCTCTAAAACATTCAAGTGCATAAACTGTTATGTAGACACAGATTAATATTAGCACAATATCATGGATTTGATCCTCTTAAATATATTTCTGTACTAAATTCTAAATCTCGCCGGGCGCGGTGGCTCAAGCCTGTAATCCCAGCACTTTGGGAGGCCGAGACGGGCGGATCACGAGGTCAGGAGATCGAGACCCTCCTGGCTAACACGGTGAAACCCCGTCTCTACTAAAAATACAAAAAATTAGCCGGGCGAGGTGGTGGGCGCCTGTGGTCCCAGCCACTCGGGAGGCTGAGGCAGAGGAGAATGGCGTGAACCCAGGAGGCAGAGGTTGCGGTGAGCTGAGATCCGGCCACTGCACTCTAGCCTGGGCGACAGAGCAAGACTCCGTCTCAAAAAAAAAAAAATAAAAAAAAAAAAAATAAATTCTAAATCTTTATGGGTAAAAAAATGCTTATCCACCTAGGCTACTATCAGCAACAAACTGATATCTCAAACAAGTTGGAAATTTCTTTTAAATTGCTGAGCTTTTTGAATGACATGTCCAAAATTGTCAGGGTGAATGGCTGCTGCTGTTGGACCTTCAAGAATGCATAGAAGTGAGACAAATAATAAATGGAAGGAACACATTTTATTTTAAAATTTTTGTTTTAGTTTCAGGGGTACATGTGCAGGTTTGTTACAAGGGTATGTTGTGTGGTGCTGAGATTTGGGGTAGATTGAACCCATCACCCAGGTAGTAAGCATAGTACCCAATAGGTAGTTTTTCAGCCCTATGCCCTCCCTCCCTCCTACCTCTTATAGACCCCAGTGTCTGTTGTTTCCATTTTTATGTACATGTGTACCCAGTGTTTAGCTCCTACTTATAAGTGAGAACATGCGGCATTTGGTTTTCTGTTCCTTTGTTAATTCACTTAGGATAACAGCCTCTAGCTGCATCCATGTTGCTGCAAAGGGCATGATTTTGTTCTTTTTAATGGCTGTGTAGTATTTCATGGTGTATATGTACCGCTTTTTTTTCTTTGAGACAGGGTCTCACTCTTTCACCCAGGCTGGAGTGCAGTGGTACCATAGTGGCTTGCTACAGCCTCAACCTCCTAGGCTCAAGCAGTCTTCCCACCTCAGCCTCCTGGGTAGCTGTGACGATAGGTATGTGCTACCATACCTTGCTAAGTTTTTAATTTTTTGTAGAGATGGGGTCTCCATATGTTGCTCAGTCTGGTCTTAGATTGTTTGCTCTTGGAATCCTTCTGCCTCAGCCTCCCAGAGTGCTGTGATTACAGGCATGATCTACTGTACCCAGCCACATTTTCTTTATCGAAACCACTGTTGTTGGGCACTTAGGTTGATTCCATATCTTTACTATTCTGAATAGCGCTGCAATTAACACACAAGGGGAACTCATGTTTTAGAGGACTGAAATGTATGAAAGTACAAAACTGTTGAAGGCTCTAGTTAATCCAGGGATTACAAGAAGTTCTCTGTGGCAGGGTTATAGGATATATGAAGGGAAGTGGTGCACTTGGAGACTGGAAAGGTAGATGTGGGCCAGATATGAATACCAAATTAAGGAATTTGGATTTTTTTGCCTGTAAGCCTTCAATGAGCCAACCAACAGTTTAAAAATAACAGCTGAAATCTATCATGCTGATTTTATATTTTCATTAAAAAATACTCCTTACAGCTGGGTGCGGTGGCTCACTCCTGTAATCCCAGCACTTCCCGGCAGAGGAGGGTGGATCATGAGGCCAAGAGATCGAGACCATCCTGGCCAACATGGGGAAACCCTGTCCCTACTAAAAATACAAAAATGAGCTGGGCATAGTGGCGTTTGCCTGTAGTCCCAGGTACTGGGGAAGCTGAGGCAGGAGAATCGCTGGAACCCGGGAGGCGGAGGAGTGAGCCTAAATCACGCCCCTGGACTTCAGCCTGGTGACAGAGTGAGACTCCGTCAAAAAACAAAAAACAAAAAAAACTCCTTACATTAATAGTTCGATTCATTATACTAATCTGTTAACTAAGAATGTAATTGATATATGGTAGCTGCTTTTTTTGTGATCTAAGATTTTTTTTTGTTTCAGCTTTTACCCTACGAAAGGAAAACCTGGAAATGTTTGAAGCAATCGGTTTTTTAGCTATCAAACTTGGTGTTATTCCTTCGGATTTTAGTTATGCAGGCCTTAAAGACAAGAAAGCCATCACCTATCAAGCCATGGTTGTTAGAAAAGTGACTCCAGAGAGGTAATAAGATACTACTTTATAAGACTGAACTGTGGCCGGGCGCGATGGCTCACGCCTGTAATCCCAGCACTTTGGGAGGTCAAGGTGGGCGAATCACGAAGTCAGGAGATCAGTACCATCCTGGCTAATACGGTGAAACCCCGTCTCTACTAAAAATACAAAAAATTAATTAGCCGCCCCGGTGGCGGGCACCTGTATTTCCAGCTATTCGGGAGGCTGAGGCAGAATGGCGTGAACCCAGGAGGCGGAGCTTGCAGTGAGCCGAGATCGCGCCACTGCACTCCAGCCTCCGTCTCAAAAAAAAAAAAAAAACCAGGCTGAACTTTACTTTCATACTTCATCCAATAAATAAGATCAAAAGCTCTGAATAATACTGGGAGCATATTAACCTCACTATCAATATTCACTGATTACATACTTATTGAACAGCACATTCTGTATTCATAATTATCTTCTAAATAGAGAAATGTCTAAAGTTTACATTGAAAATATACGAAGTTTTAGGATGGAAACTTTGAGAAGTGGAAGATTTGAATTGTCTAAATTGTTTCTAAACATCCTGTACTGTATTCAAATATGCATTTATATTCAGAAAAGCACCTTATAAATCATGTTTTCCTAATTAATTATATTATGGCTTTATTATCATAGATCCTTACATTTAAAATCCTTGTTAAATAAATGTAAAGTACTCAAATTTAGTCTCTGTCAGCTTAATCAAATTGTATGCATTTTTTTGTAACTATAAAAGACATATATTTATTGTGGAAAATAGAAAAAAGTTTTTTTTTTTTTTTTTGAGACAGAGTCTCGCTCTGTCACCCAGGCTGGAGTGCTGTGGCCGGATCTCAGCCCACTGCAATCTCCGCCTCCCGGGTTCACGCCATTCTCCTGCCTCAGCCTGCCGGGTAGCTGGGACTACAGGCGCCGCCACCTCGCCCGGCTAGTTTTTTGTAGTTTTTAGTAGAGACGGGGTTTCACCGTGTTAGCCAGGATGGTCTCGATCTCCTGACCTTGTGATCCGCCCGTCTCGGCCTCCCAAAGTGCTGGGATTACAGAAAAAAGTTTTTTAAAAATAAAGTTACTAGTAAGCCTACTACTCAGAAATAACTGCAACAGGCTGGGCACGGGGGCTCACGCTTGTACTCCCAGCACTTTGAGAGACTGAGGCAGGCGGATCACTTGAGGTTAGGAGTTTGAGACCAGCCTGGCCAACATGGTGAAACCCCATCTCTACCAAAAATATAAAAAATTAGCTGGATGTGGTGGCATGTGTCTGTAATCCCAGCTACTTGGGAAGCTGAGTCAGGAGAATTGGTTGAACTGGGAGGTGGGAGTTGCAGTGAGCGGGGATCATGCCACTGCACTCCAGCCTGGGCGACAGAGCGAGACTCTGTCTCAAAATAATAAATAAAAATAAAAATAAATAACTGCAATAACATTTTTCTCTATTTCTCTCTAGACCTTTTTCAGAGACTACATCACACAGAAACTTTTATTTATTATTTATTATTTATTATTTTTTTGAGATGGAGTTTCACCCTTGTTGCCCAGGCTGGAGTGCAATGCACAATCTCGGCTCACTGCAGTCTCTACCTCCCGCATTCAAGCGATTCTCCTTCCTCTGTCTCCCAAGTAGCTGGGATTATAGGCGCCCACCACCACGCCTGGCTAATTTTTGTATTTTTGGTAGAGATGGGGTTTCACCATGTTGGCCAGGCTGGTCTTGAACTCCTGACCTCAGATGATCCACCCGCCTCAGCCTCCCAAAGTGCTGGGGTTACAGGCATGAGCCACTGCTCCTGGCCAACATTTATTATATATATGAAAATCATACTGCATATACAGTTTATATTTTACTTTATAAAATAAAATAATGTTATTAGATGAAAATTTACATCATGAAATATTTCAAAATTATGTCTCTCATATAGACTAATTTGTTTAACGTTCCCTGTTTTTGAAAATTGAAATTCTTTCCAGCTTTTCACTGTAAATAATACCATGATTAATATTCTTACACTTAAATCTGTAACTTATAATTTCCTTAAGATAAACTTCAAAATGTGAAAAATTGGGTCAAAATTCAGCCTAGTTAATGTAATATCGATATGTTAATTCTTAGTTAAAACATGTTTAAGTATCCACTATATGCAAGTAGACTCTTCTGAGTGCTTCTAAGCTCTTACATGGGGGACAAAAAAAAAGTGTTTGAGTTTGCTTTTGCGGTCAAGAAGTGCAGGATAGGGCAGAAAGAAGGACTTTAGATGTTAAAATGTATTTAAGATGAAAGCTTCCCTCTTAGGAGGAGAGATTACTTTAAATTAGCTTATGAGTCTGGAATTTTAATTACACTTCAAGTAATAGTGAAATTTTAGCAGGTTCAGAAAACTGGAGACATATTTGTGGGGCAGTAAACTCAATAGTCTGTCACATATATAATTCCTGTAAGGAGTACGGAAACTATGCCTATAAAGGAAATTTTATATCAGCCCTTATGGGGTCATACAAGTTACTCTAAAAATATTGAAAATATTAATTCTTTAGATGTTGGGAAAAATTGAAAGTTTGTGTAAGGAAGTGCTCAAAGCAGAATTTCAGGAAAATCCTCTGGTGCCAGTGATTTTTCTTGGTAATGTTGGGGAAAGAGACTGAGAAGGAAAGGAGCAGAGTTGGGGACAGGAAGATCAGGAGAACTGCTAGGAGGTTCTGTCACTCAAGCTAAGAAGTTAGAAGGCCTACATAGAAAGAATGATAACGTTAGTAATATATGTTCAAGTTTTTAAAGTAATTCTGTTAATGTAATCCTATAATAATGAGTATTAAGCACACATTTGGTGAAATAACATAAACTTTAGAATATTCTAAAAAATTTGTATTAGTATTTTCATAAGGTGTTGCTTGGCAACTGCCATTTAAAACCTTATTTTAAAGTAATTTTTAAATGTAAAATTTAACTGACTTTATATGATTTATTACTTACAGGTTGAAAAATATTGAAAAAGAAATTGAAAAGAAAAGAATGAATGTCTTTAATATTCGGTCTGTAGATGATTCCCTGAGACTTGGTCAGCTCAAAGGAAATCACTTTGATATTGTCATTAGAAATTTAAAAAAACAAATAAATGATTCTGCAAACCTGAGAGAGAGAATTATGGAAGCAATAGAGAATGTTAAGGTAAGAAAACTTAATTTTAAAAGAGTATCCAGGGAAATCTTCATAGTCTCTTTCTCTACATTGAGGCAAGAGGGGAAACTTCTTTTTCTTTTGTACCTTTTTATGGGATTTTTAAACATGATAATTATTTTTTAAAGTGATAAATAAGGCCATTTGGCTTATATTTTACTTTCAGCTTAATACATTTTTGTATTTAAGCAAAACAAAATATGTAAACATGATTTTAAAAATGCAGGGTATGGCATCCTCCAGAGAAGAGGGGACAATCTACATTCATAAGAGAGATTTTTTTAAGCATCTGCTATATAGAGCAGTATTTAGTCAGGGGAACTTATTTTTTGGAAATTTTGATGTATACACATTATAAATCATACACACTGTATTAGTCCATTCTCACACTGCTAAGTAAGGACATATCTGAGACTGGTTAATTTATGAAGGAAAGAGGTTTAGTTGACTCACAGTTCAGCATGGCTGGGGAGGTCTCAGGAAACTTATGGTTGAAAGGGAAGCAAACACATCCTTCTTCCCATGGTGGCAGGAAGAAGTGCCAAGCAAAGGAGGAAAAGCCCCTTATAAAACCATCAAATATTGTGAGAACTCACACACTATCATGAGAATAGCATGGGAGTAACAATCTCTATGATTCAATCCCACTGGGTCTCTCCCATGCCACGTGGGGATTATGGAAACTAAAATTCAAGATGAGATTTGGGTGGGGACACAGCCAGACCATACCATAAACTTTATGTTTTATGGTAAAAAATTACTTAGCATAAGTTTCTAAGTGAAATTTTCCAGACATTTAAATGTACACATACAAAGATATCCTTCAAGACCAAATCATCTTAGATCATCTAGACATCAGCAAAGTTTATACTGTAATGGACCAGATAATAAATATTTTTAACCTTTTAGACATACGGTTCCTCTTGCAACTAATCTGCCATTGTATGGAAGCAGCCACAGACAATATATAAGTGAACGAACATGGCTGTGTTCCAATAAAACTTTGTTTACAAAAACAGGTGTTGGACTAGGTTTCATTTGTGGGCTGTAGTAGTTTGCTAACTCCTGATGTAGATGAGTAGTACTCAACCTGAGGAGCTTTCAAAAAATTTCACCCATTGATCTCTACTCCTGAACCAATTAAAAAAGAACATTTGGGGATGCAGGTTAGGCATTAATACTTATTTTTTAAAAATTTCTTAGGTGACTCTACTTTAGAGCCAATACTGAGAAACACTGATTAAAGTTTCTGACCACAAAGACCTTTTTACACAATTTTATACCTCTCCAACAGGAAAACAAACAAACAAAAACTGGTTATTAATCTGCCTTGTAGTTAGGAAAATATCTTCCAACTAAAGATCTTTTAAATCCAGCACTTTCATCTGTATATGGAAGTTACCTGATTGTATACTCATTATATGTTGTGTTAGTTCGTTCTCATGCTGCTATGAAGAAATACCTGAGACTGGGCAATTTATAAAGAAAAGTGGTTTAATTGACTCACAGTTCCATATAGGTGGGGAAGCCTCAGGAAACTTACAATCATGGCAGAAGGCACCTCTTCACAGGGTGACAGGAGAGAGAATGAATGCCAGCAGGGGAAATACCAGATGCTTATAAAATGATCAGATCTCGTGAGAACTCACTATCATGAGAACAGCATGGGGGAAAACCGACCCCATATTCAATTACTTCCCACTGGGTCCTTCCCATGACATGTGGGGATTGTGGGGATTACAAGTCAAGATGAAATTTGGTGAGGACACAGCCAAACCATATCATATGTTATTTTACCTTTGTTTTCCTTGACCCACCTAAAATTCTACTTATTTTTCCTCAAAAACTCTTACTAAAATGATATATTTTTAAAAAGGTAGAAGTTTCTTTGAACTCTGATAGCATTTATTACCTGTCTTTCATTTGTTATGTATGAATATACAGCTGCCTATTACAAAATTCCCATTAGAAACAATCTTAGTTTTAGCCAACTTCCATTGGTTCTCATGATGTAAGAAAGGAATTGAGAAACCCTGAAAATAAGGAGTCTTTGAAGTTTTGTTTCAAGGGGTTATATCTCTGTTATAAACCTTTTGTTATATCTAATTACTTTGAAGGGTTACTTTAAAACCCTTCTGGTTATTCTAGGACATTATCTGATGTTATTTTTTCAAATTTGAAATAATTAAAAATATTTATGAGATTTAATTCAGGGAGTACTTATTATATCTGCAGTTAATTTTTTTTTTTTTTTTTCTTTTGAGATGGAGTCTCACTCTGTCGCCCAGGCTAGAGTGCAGTGGCGCGATCTTGGCTCACTGCAAGCGCCACCTCCTGGGTTCAAGCCATTCTCCTGCCTCAGCCTCCTGAGTAGCTGGGACTACAGGCGCCCGCCACCATGCCTGGCTAATTTTTTGTATTTTTAGTAGAGACGTGGTTTCACCGTGTTAGCCAGGATGGTCTCGATCACCTGACCTCGTGATCCATCCGCCTTGGCCTCCCAAAGTGCTGGGATTACAGGAGTGAGCCACTGTGTCCAACCTGCAATTAATTTTTTAAATGACATGAGATAATTACATGCTTTTGTACCATGCTGACAACAAATTGGCTCAGCATCTTTTACTAGAAAATTCTTGAGTTGGTATTCAATAATAATTGTTGACTGAATAAATGCATACTCTCCTCATAAAGTAAGTGTGGAGGACTCTTGTCTTTCAAGAAACTGGGCCTGGTATTTTCTTTCCGAGCACATGTTTAATGACTGACCAATTTCTTTAATGGTTGCAGTAGTATATTACAGTTTTCTATTTCTTCTGAGTAATGTGACAGCTTTAAAACATGGCCTGAAGGGTTCACCTCCATCAAGAAGTGAAGTCTGTATTCCTCCCCTGGAATACAGGGAGGAATACCTGTTCCAGGTGCTGGAACAGCTGGACCAGTAGAGTACTGCTGAAGTGGCTACATTGTCTCAGGTCAGCCTTTAAGAAACTGAGATGAACTAAAGAACAAACAGTTATGTAGAAAAGAGCCAGGATGTGTGGGGTTTGAAAGTAAGCCTGTTCTTGACTCCCTGCATCTCCAGACAGCCGAAGAGTCTCAAAATAAGAAAGAGCGTCAGGGTAGGGATCAGATCTGGGTACTAGGTGACCAATTCATTTTGGATGCCCAGAACTTTTCTGTCTCTAGCACTGAAAATCTCACATCCCAGGAAACCCCTCAATAACATGAACGGAAAGCTGACATATTTTTAAAGTTTTATTCACTGGTTTTATGTTCTAACTTCTAATTCTGTGTTTTCTTTCCTATTCTTTAATTACCCAGCATTTCTCAGACTATTTGGTCCCTATGTGCATAGTGCTGATTACAGAGTTCTTCTATTAAAATAATTACGAAGAGAAAAATTCAGTTGTGTATTTTGACACGTAATTGTACTTATATACTCTTAATTTGTTGATTATTTTGTATACATAGAAAAAAGGCTTTGTGAATTACTATGGACCACAGAGATTTGGGAAGGGAAGGAAAGTTCACACAGACCAAATTGGACTAGCTTTGCTGAAGAATGAAATGGTATGGATTTTGGAAAATGCAATCTTATCTGTTTCTGTCAATTATACTTACTACATAATCCAGCTCCTTGCTTTCTTAACTCTAGCTTATAAATGCATGTAAACACACACATACCAAATATATTACATCACTGAACATTTAGTAAGCTGCTGCTATGTCCTTGGTATCACATTACTAGAAAGTCAACTGTGTGAGTGTCCTTGTGGTTAGTACATATTTGAGATTTGACACAGAAATGACTATCACTTTCCAATTTTAGTGAACTGAATAGAAGATTTAGAGGAAATTTTGACCCTACAATCCCAGAAATCAGATATCAGATCATATAAAAGATAGGAATCCACAGAAGTCCAGAGACTAAAAGGGGAGCAGCAAATTTGAAAACAAAATCTGACAAGTTAAAAATGAAACTAAAAATGCATGTTACAACTAAGAAGCTGCATCTGCTGAAATATTAAAAGCATATGTGTGTATATCTACTTTTAATTTATATTTTTTATATATAATTACATATTTTTACACTAAAATGGAATGCACATAATGGAGGAAAACTACAAAACTATAAAAATTATATATTTGAACAAGTGCAAGATTATTCTTATGATAGTATCTTGTTCACTCACCTGTGTTCTAATATGGTTTCTTGAGTGGAAGAGAAGGAAACAGTAAAAGATTTTGTGAGAAACATGGTGCATTGAACATCATCTTACATATCAAATAATGTTCAGAGCTGATGATTTAGACCACATCTGCAAATCTATAGGTAGTTCTGGGTTTCACATTTCAAAGGAGATTTTAGCAACTGGAATATAACTGACATGATAAAGAGTCTAGAAATGTTTACCTCAGCAGTGGTTCTTTAGTCTAGAAAACTCTAAAAATTAACTTGTAAAATGTTTAAAATTTTGTCATACAGAAGAAGTACTTAATAGTTTGGGCCCTGTTGGATGCAGCATATGTTCTACTTGAGTTCTGCCATTTGCCACCTGTGTTACTATAGGTACTTAACTTTTCCAAGTTACTTAACTTTTCCAAGCCTCAGTTTCCTTATCTGTAAAATGGAGATAGCATGTATGTCACAAGATTTTTCTGAGAATCAAATGAAAGAACTTTTGTTAAGGCAGCTAGTACAGTGCCAGACAAGTGTCCATAGATGGGATGGGCTAGATATTTAAGGGACTTGTAGTCCAGCATAAAAGACTTTTTCTTAACAATTGTTCAAATAACTGGAATGTCCTGTTTCTCATGGCATTTAAGCAAAAGCCGGATGGCTACCCCTCTACCTCTTTCAAACCTCATATTGCATGCTCTTGAATTTCTAAAAACTTTTGCTTTAGTAGTAATAATCAATTATTGCTATGTAACAAATTACCCCAATACATAGTGGTTGAAGACAACAAGCATTTATTATCTCAATTTCTGAGAGTCAGGAATTTGGGAGCAGCTTAGCTGAGTGGCTCTGGATCAGGGTCTCTTGTGAGGCTGCAGTCACACAATTGGCCCAGGTGTGTAGTCTCTGAAGACTTGACCAGGATGGAGGATCTGCTACTAAGCTCATGCTCATGGTTGTTGGCAGGAGACTTTATTTTCTTGCTTTAAGACTGTCTGTGGCATTGCTTCTCCTAGAGAAGTAAGTCCAAGAATGCAAAGGAGAGAGAGAGAGAGAGACGACAGATACCGCAGTGTCTTTTATAACCTAGTCTTAGAAGTGGCATACTTTCACTTCTTCTGTCTTCTGGCCACACAGATCAACCCTGATAAGTGTTTGAGAGGACTACATCACGTGTGAAGACCAAGTGATGGAGAGCATTGAGGGCCATCTTAGAGGCTGATTCTTGCAGCTAAAAAGCTGTATCTTCTTTCCTTTGCCTGAAGCACTCCCTCCCCAACGTGTATATTCTTTAGGTCTCAGTTTAAATATTCTCATTCTACTCCCCAAGAAAAAGTGAATTCCTCTTATTTTGTGATCCTGTATCATCTTGGGCTTCCCATCTTAAGTTGTATTATATTTTATTGTTATTGCTTATTTAATTTTGTCAGTAGGCAGAAAGTTTTAGTTGGACAGAGACCATGACTCTTTTACTCAATGCTCTGTCCCTAATACCCTATGCAGTAGCTAGCACGTGGCAGATACCTAATAATATTTGCTTGAATAAATGAATACTGTAAAGGAAAATTGAATGGGAAATTGGGTCAAATGACCTATTTAAGATTCTTTACTACTCTAAGACACGTGCTTTAGAAATAAATCCCAGGGCTAAAGACAGTGACAAAATAAGTGAACTAGTAGATACTATTTAAAAAGAAAGGAACATCTTTTAATCTATTTAGGATTTAAAATAAAATATTAAATTTGGCAACTTTTTCATTAAGATTTTGGCAATTATTTTTAAGTCCAAAGAATTCAGGAAATTGAGAGCACAAATGAAATTAAGGGCTTGCCTTTCCCCTCTGCTTGCTACTTTCCTATTTTTGTCATGTGTGTTGGTCAGGTCTGAAATTTATGTCATTATTTTACCCTTGTGTTCTTAGCTCAATAACAGAGATAAAGCATGACAGAAGTCTAGGTTGTCTGTCCATTGCCAATGACAATAGAATTTATACTGTGTACTTACTTTGATAGTACTCTCGATATAACCTCTTCTCCAATTTTATATCTCTCTTTATCTTTTGTCTTATGAATTCTTTTTGGTTTTAAGGGAGAACTATCTTTTATATTTCCAATATCCTTTTCTTCTTCAAGGACTTCTAAGTCTTGAGAAATAAAAAAGCCAGTTAAGATATTTGTGCTGAGGTGGGCAGTTCACAAGGTCAGGAGTTCGAGACCAGCCTGGCCAATATGGTAAAACCCATCTCTACTAAAAATATAAAAATTAGCCGGGTGTGATGGCGGGTGCCTGTAGTCCCAGCTACCTGGAAGGCTGAGGCAGGAGAATAGCTTGAACCCAGGAGGCAGAGGTTGCAGTGAGCCAAGATTGCGCCACTGTACTGCAGCCTGGGCAACAGAGCAAGACTCCGTCTCAAAAAAACAAACCAAAAAAGGATATTTGTGGCTGTGAAATGGGTGAAACATAACTTTAATTCATTTGATCCTAACCTGAAAGTTATAGCTGTGTTTTCTTTGGAAACTTCTGAAGCTTCTTTTTATAATGTTTTCTTTCTGAGCTATTTTCTTTACTTTTGCTCTGGGAGCGAGGCATTCTACATCTTCAGAGCTACTTCTTTTCCTCTTCCCTTTTCTGACTCAGATAAGTTGGATACTTAAAATCTTTGTTGTTGTTTTTTTTCTTTGAGGGTTGCTTTTGGGGTTCACTAGTTTCTACTTCTGAGCCCTCAGAGTAGTTCTTGATCTTTTTACTTTACAGCTGCCTGCATTTCTTGTGTCCATATTTAACTCTTTGACCTGGACATTGTCTTGCTTTTTCATTTGCCCTTTCTTTTATTTTGTTTATTTTTCTTTTTTCTTCTGTAACAATACATTGGTTTAATTTTACTTCTGCTCCAGCCATTTAAATATTAAATATTTTCAAATACATCTATTTAAATATTAAACAAATATTTAATATTTATTTTTAGGCCAGAAGGGGCTCAATTTTCACTGTCTTAGGAAGTATGTTAGGTTTTCTTGGTGCTTCTTCAGGTAGGTTGTTAAGAACCTGAAATGAATTCAAAAAAGTTTTACTATTTATAATACTTTCTAATTTTGTTGCTTCTGGAAACAGTTTAAAAATAGGGGTTTAATACATTTAGCCTAAGCTTTTCAGAATTCTTACACCTTACTAAGAATGTCAATACATTTTAACCTTAATATTTAAAAAAAATGATAAAAGTGAAATTATGGAAGTGATAGGGAAATGCTTTTTTCAGTCCATAATATTTTAAACCTATATATAAAGTTATTTCATGCAGAAGGCTTATTTCTACATTTAACATTGACTGTTTAATTTTTGAAACCCTAAAGAGAAAATTGCAGCATCAAGTATAATTATTAAATGCCTATTCTTTTAGGATGCTAGAGAATTTGCATCTTTTTTTTAAGAAAGTAATTTGACATTTTTATTAACCCATGTTTACTTGCTTGATTTTTCAAGACGAAAGCCATAAAATTGTTTCTTACACCAGAAGACTTGGATGATCCTGTAAATAGAGCAAAGAAGTATTTTCTTCAAACTGGTATTTAAGTTTCTTTATCCTGTACATAGCCATGCAGATACAGATACACACTATAAATGTTTTATCAGCAGGAGAACATTTATTGTAACATAAATGTGATAAGAAATCGATTATAGTATATTACATACTGAATACTTTTATTCCATGACTTAGGCACTCACTTCGTTTTTGGTCAGATTTGGAAGTTTTTTTGTCTATGCTAACTCTTGTCTAGGGGTAGGGGCAATGGGAGAAATAGTTTCTTAGTTTTTCTTGGCTGAAATCCTCTGAAAAGAGAGGAGTTCCAAATTCTAGTCTGGCACTGATGGCAATATAATTAATTGCAGCTGGGGGAGATACAAACATAAATAAATGAAAGTTCATTTATGATATTCCAAACTTTATGCATTATTTTCATTCTGGTTGCCAATTAGCCTTGTCAGTTTTTAAAACTTTAGGTCAATATGATGGAGTATATATAGAATGCTTGATGAAAACCAGTAAGGAAAAGTGGTTATGAAAGTGGCTTGAGTCAGACTGCATGGGGTTAACTCTCAACTTTAATACTTCCCAACTGTATGATCTTGTGCAAGTGATTTGACGTTATTGTGTTAGTTTTCTTATCTGTAAATTGAAGCAAATCACAATACCTAAAAGAGTATTATGAGATTTAGATATGCCCTTGGAATAATGCCTCGCATGTGCTACATACAGATAAATATTACCTTTATTTAAATAATTAAAACAGCAACCACACCATGTCAGATTCATTCAGATATCTGACCGACATACTGAATTTCACTTACATTGAAATAAAGGATGTCAGTTTTCAAATATTTATTTATTATTTTTAATTATGTACATATTACATATGTGCAGCTATTCACAGGAAAGTAATATTTTTGTGCCACACCACAATGTGTAAACAGTGTGGGCACTTCTAACTCTTATGAGTAATTTAAGTAATACTAAGGAAAATTCAAAGTGACTTATTTGTGTCTGTTGTAGAGTCCCCGAGATGAAAATTTTCTTATGGTAATGATTCTTCAACATTCATATGCATAAGAAACACCTGGTACATTTATTTCAATGCCAATTCCAAGGCCATACCTGAATAAGCATCTTTGTGGTAGATTCCAGTCATCTACATTTCAAAGTGCATCCTATTTTGTGAGGCATAATAGTGTGCCTGAAGGCTCCAGATCTTAACCCTTTCTTAGTAAAAAAAAGTTCTGTGTTTATGTCCAGAATAGCTCTTTAAAAAACTCTAGTCTCTGCTAGCTCAGCAATAGCAATTAAATTATTTAATCCTTGAGGGTTTTTTTTTGTTGTTGTTGTTTTTGTTGGTTTGATTTTGTTTCAACAGTCCTGTGAATAACTTCATTACTTTATCTCTATTCTGAAGTAAGGGACTTTAGTAAGCTGTTATGAATGTTGGATTCTTGCTTTTTTTTTTTTTTAATAACAGGAAAAGTGAGAATAGGGCCATATTATGCTTATTATTTTTTTAAGCTCTTCAAGTGTAGCTAGGTTTAACCGAAAGCGTTAAATATCATCTTAATACCCATGTTCATTGCTTTAGTTTGAGATTAGAACAAAAGCCTTTGTAAAAACGGTCTTTAAATAAAAGTGGCTAACTACCTGATTTACCCTTTATTTCAGAGGATGCTAAAGGCACGCTTTCCTTGATGCCTGAATTCAAAGTGCGGGAGAGAGCATTGTTGGAGGCATTGCATCGCTTTGGCATGACCGAGGAAGGTTGTATCCAGGCATGGTTCTCTTTACCCCATTCCATGCGCATATTCTATGTTCACGCATATACCAGCAAAATTTGGAATGAGGCAGTATCTTACAGACTTGCAACCTATGGAGCAAGAGTAGTGGAGGGTGATTTGGTCTGTTTGGATGAAGATATTGATGACGAGAATTTCCCAAATAGTAAAGTAAGTATCATTCCATCAGAGTTTCCAAGAGTAGTTACTATACCAGAACATGAATTTTCAAAAGCCCTGATTATAGAAACACTTTAAACATACATGTAATTTATTCATCTGTTTGTACTTATATTTACTTATCTCTTGCTTCAAGTCTGCTGTCAGTTTAGGCTTAACACATGTTGGTAAATGGAAAGATAAAAATAGTGGTATGGAGTGAAAGATATAGGTAGTAAAGCTTCCTTTAAAAAACCCGTTTGAAAAAGGATTACGCAAATAATGCACAAAACAGCCCATCAAAATAAAAATCAAGGCCAGACGTGGTGGCTTATGCCTGTAATCCTATCACTTTGGGAGGCTGAGATAGGCGGATCACGAGGTCAGGAGTTTGAGACCAGCCTGACCAACATGGTAAAGCCCTGTCTTTACTAAAAATACAAAAATTAGCCAGGCGTGGTAGTACACGCCTGTAATCCCAGCTACTCAGGAGGCTGGGGCAGGAGAAACTCTTGAACCCCGGAGGTGGAGGTTGCAGCGAGCTGAGTTCGTGCCACTGCACTCCAGCCTGGGTGACAGAACGAGACTCTGCCTAAAAATAAAAATAAAAACATTGCAGATGACTCTGCCATCCCTGCTAGCATCCTAATGTGATTCCCTCTGCTTCCTCCAGAGACTCAACCTCCGTTGTTATATGTCTTTCTAGACCTTTCTCTATGCTTTCACATAAATATCCATTGAAAATCTATTTTTATTATATTAGTTAACACTGAGAAAATAAAAGGTAGGATTTAGAGACTCAAAACTTAAAATATGAAGAGGAGAAGGAATATGATTTTTATAATGGTATAGGGAACATGTAATGTATATTTCTTTTATGGGAATGTGATTTTATCTAAATGTGATTCATAATTTCCTCTTAACAGTGTCTTAGAGACATTTATATTAGTGAAGTTATAATATAGTTTATATTTTAAAGCTTGGTTCTTCCATTTCCTCGTCAAGTTTTTTTTTTTTTTTTTTTAATTAATTAATTAATTAATTAATTTTTTTGAGACAGAGTCTTGCTCTGTCACCCAGGCTGGAGTGCAGTGGCGAGATCTCGGCTCACTGCAAGCTCTGTCTCCCGTGTTCACTCCATCCTCCTGCCTCAGTCTCCCAAGTAGCTGGGACTACAGGCGCCTGCCACCACCCCTGGCTAATTTTTTTGTATTTTTAGTAGAGACGGGGTTTCAACGTGTTAGCCAGGATGGTCTTGATCTCCGAACCTTGTGATCCATCCGCTTTGGATTCCCAAAGGGCTGTGATTACAGGCGTTAGCCACTGTGCCTGGCCGTCTAGTTGTGTTTATCTCTGTGGGTTTGAACTAATGAAACTGGGTTCCATAAATCATGCAAGGAAGTTCATTTGACTGTACTGTAATATAAAAAGAACAAATTGTTTTCTAACATTATCATGTCAGTCTCATAAATTTTAAAAATTAGTGAAAATTTGAATAACACTTTCATATGTAACCTAATAAAATCATTGAATTTTAGAGAAGAAAAGGATTTTAGAGACACTCTTTTTTAATTCCCATTTGAAGGGGTGGCCTGCCCCTCCACACCTGTGGGCGTTTCTCGTTAGGTGGAATGAGAGACTTGAGAAATGAGACACAGAGACAAAGTATAGAGAAAGAAAAAGTGGGCCCAGGGGACCGCTGCTCAGCATACAGAGGTCCTGCGTGGCACCGGTCTCTGAGTTCCCTCAATATTTATTGATCATTATCTTTACCATCTTAGAAAAGGGAAGTAGCAGGATAATAGGATCATAGTAGGGAGAAGGTCAGCAGTAAGACATATGAATAAAGATCTCTGTGACATGAATAAGTTTAAGGAAAAGTACTGTGCCTTGATATGCATATGCAAACATCTCTATAAACCTTTTTAGTGCATAAAAAGCAGCATTGCCACTAGCACGTCCCACCTTCAGCCCTAAGGCGGTTTTCTCCTTTCTCAGTAAATAGAACATACAATGGGGTTTTACAGCAAGATGTTCCATTGCCCAGGGGTGGGCAGGAGACAGACGCTTTTCTCTATCTCAACTGCCAAGAGGCCTTCTTTCCTCTATTACTAATCCTCCTCAGCACAGACCCTTCATGGGTGTCAGGCTGGGGGATGATAAGGTCTTTCCCTTCCCAGGAGGCCAGATTTCAGACTGTCACATGGGGAGAAACCTTGGACAATACCTAGCTTTCCTAGGCAGAGGTCCCTGGGACCTTCTGCAGTGTATGTGTCCCTGGGTACTTGAGGTTAAGAGAATGGTGATGACTTTTCACAAGCATACTGCCTTCAGGCACTTGTTTAACAAAGCACACCCTGCACAGCCCAAAATCCCTTAAACTTTGAGTCACCTCAGCACATGTCTCTTGCAAGGACAAGGTTGGGGGTAGGGTTAACAGATTAACAGCATCTCAAATACAGAACAAAATGGAGTCTCTTATGTCTACTTCTTTCTATATAGACACAGTAACAGTCTGATCTCTCTTTCTTTTCCCCACACCATTTTATAGAATGAAAATTGGGTCCCAGATTGGAGAGGAGACAGATTCAGAGTCACACAGGTAGTGGAATTAAAAAGATCCAGCTGCCTAACTCCTAGCCCAGTTTGGTCTCTACTAGAAAAATCATGGAGTATGGAGAAGTAGTCTGTAGTGAGAACTAGAACATGGTCCAGTTTTTCAAAAATAGAGGTAAAACAGACTCTGAACTCTACATAAAGGAAACGTTATCTAAATTAATGTCAGAATTCTTGACGTATTAATTGAGGTTTTTTGGTTTTAAGTAATAGAAACCCACCTCAAACCCACAGTAATTTAAAGAAACACGAGAATTTATTGGCCCTCGTAACTGAAAGCCCATGATTGATTCAGGCACAGCTGTAGTTGGGACTTAAGTGTCCTAAACGATCGCCTTTTTTTTGATCATTCAGCTCTGCTTTTCTCTGTGTTAGATCCATTCCTAGTCTAGCTTACACCTTTGGTGGCAAGATGGTTATTAACCACCCTAGGCTCATTTGTCACCACTCTAGACTTGCTTCTCTGCAGAAGAATGACTTTTCTTTCCCAACAGTGCCAACAAAAGCTGTGTAATTGAGTCTCAGTGGCTAGGAATGGCCTGGCCTGGATCATATATACAGAACCAAACCAGAAAGTGTGAACTGCAATATGTGATTTACTAAACCTGCATTCCTGGGACTCCTTCCTGGGACCCTAACCCACATCTGACACCTGGGAGAGGTCCCTTGGAAAACGAGAGTGCTACTACTTGAAAAGAGGGAGTAAAGATTGCATAAGCCAGAACATCAGCTGTCTGCTTCACTGTTTCATTAAATGGATGAATAGGCAAAAACTGCAATTACTTTTGCTCCAACCTAATAGGAAAGAAACAAGAAAATGGTCACTAGGAGGCAGCATATGTTGCTAAGAATGGTAATTTAGTTGAGATACAGACTCAAACTCTGTGTGAAAAGAAACCTAGCAGCATTATAAGTTTTATTTTACCTCATGTGGGGAAGAAGAGATGTGCCAATGATCCCCTTTTGATAAATAACAAAAAATCGTTATCATTTATTAACACCTCCCAGATAACGTGTCCATTTAAATATTGGAAAGTATACTAATTAGTAAGTCATCCATTTCTAAATCAGATTTTTGGAAGTTAAAGATTACTTTCACAAGATACAGCAACAATTTTTGAAATGCATGAGTTTTATAAGACTTCTTCATTCAGAATAACATTTACAAGGATAGTTTTGTGACTGGCATTTTAGCTGCTTTCTTTTTGGAGCTGTAGGAGAAGAGAAAACATTTCCTCCTACATATTTTGCAGTATTTCCTTTTATGAGCAGCAAAAACAATGTTTCTATATATTTTAAAATCGATCACTTATTTTATTAGTTAGCACTGAGGAAAGAAAAGGCAGGACTTAGAGGCTCAAAATATAAAATATGAAAAGGAAAAAGAATACAATTCTTAATAAATGGTATATGGGGCATGTAATGTGCATCTACAATGAAAAATTATAGAAAACTAATCTGATTCCTTCTTTTGACAGGATTACTAGACTAAGAGGTGTAGCTATATTTCAAATCACTTGGTAACTTCTTTTTTTGTGTGTGTATGGGCAAGATGGAGAAATGTGAGTTACACAATTAAAAACTTAGGTGAATTTGTAGTTGGGGAGCAGCCATGCAAGGAAAACACGTTTGCTCATGAATTGTTGGATATCAACCTGGAGGGTATTCTCTAAAGACAAAGCATGGTGTTTTATACCTAACCATGTTTATTCATTGTTTTCATAAATTATAAATCACAGTATGTAGGTATACTTATCACTCTGTGAACGAGAAAAGGCTAGAAATGATGATGCAAGAGAGATCATAATTCCATGTAGTATGTCTCTTGTAGTTTGATCAGATCACATCTGGAGCTTTGTATCCGTTTCTGAGTGCAGTAATTGAAAGAGGTTAGTTACCAATAAACAAACAAACAAAAACCCAAATTATAAACAAAAAAGGTGTTACATTATTGATAAGATGAGGGAGAGTTGAGGGGAAAGCAGGTAGATTTAGAGGGGCTCTAGACACTGTACCATGTGATGAATACTTTAGGAATATGAGAATGCTGTGAAACCTTGTGGAGGGAGGATAGATGCCTTTCTGTTTGAGCTTTCATATCACACACTGGGGCCTATCACACAACGGGGCCTATCAAGGGGAGGGGGGAGGGGGGAGGGATTGCATTGGGAGTTACACCTGATGTAAATGACGAGTTGATGGGTGCTGACGATTTGATGGGTGCAGCACAGCAACATGGCACAAGTATACATATGTAACAAACCTGCACGTTATGCACATGTACCCTAGAACTTAAAGTATAATAATAATAATAAAAAAAAGAGAAAGCAAACTACTTATTCTGTGATATCCTAGAGCAACATTTCATAGAGTTAATCTATCATGCACCTTTTTTTCCTCTTGTATGTGGCAGTTGTTACCATTCTATGAAACAAATGCTGAGAAATACCACTTCTTTAAATTTTTTTTTTTCAATTTTATTTTAAAGACAGAGTCTTGCTTGCTCTGTCACCCAGGCTGGAGTGCAGTGGCACCATCATGTTTCACTGCAGCCTTGAACTCCTGGGCTCAAGCGATCCTCCTCCCTGAGTCTCCTATGTAGCTGGGACTACAGGCATGTGCCACCACACCTGGCTAATTAAAAAAATTTTTTTTAAATAGAGAGGCTCTCCCTATGTTTTCCATGCTAGTCTCAAACTCTTGGCCTCAAGCAATCCTCCCAAAGCACTGAATTGCAGATGTGAGCTACCACATCTAGCCAGAGAAACATCAGTTCTGTAGAGAGTATTATATTTTCGGGGGACAGAGATAAGTGGGGGTGGGCAGTGAGTTGATATTATAGAAGCGGATTTTTGATTCAGCCTAACAAAGAAAAACTTTGTGATTTAGAAAAAGGTTGCTGGTGATTGAGGTGAAAGTATTGCCTCAAAGTTTTCAGCAGTCCACCTTTCTCCATGTTATCCAACTTCAGTGATTAGTGGTTGAAGCAGGAAGAATCATTCTAATTTTTATGTATTCTACACCTCCAGAAACAAATTATGGTAAGATCTTGTTTGGGTCTATGTATATTCAGCGTAGGAACTGATTTATATATAATAGAATTAGGGAAAATTGAAAGTGGAGGAAATTTGGAACATGTGGAAATCATTCATATTTTCATGTTTTTTAAAACTAGGTTCACCTGGTAACTGAAGAGGAGGGATCAGCTAATATGTATGCAATACATCAGGTAAATTTGCTTAAAAATTACTATCACTTAGACCTAAGTGTAGACGTTGTCCCCAGAAAGCAAAATGTTGACTAGTTCCCCTCCTCTTTTTTTTAAAACAACTTTTAAATTAAGATATAATTGATATACAATTAAATTCACTTAGTTTATAATTGTATAGGCTTTGATCAACATATTTTTGATAAATGTAGGACTGTATGGCCACCACAAACATCAATCATAAAGAACAGTTTCCTCCCCTCTCCAAATTTTCCTGTGCCCATTCCCATCCTTCACCCTGGGCAACCCCTGGTCAGTTTTCTGTCACTATGGTTTTGCCTTTGAAATAATGTCATATAAATGGAATACTACAGTATATGACCTTTTGTGTCTGGCATCTTTCACTTAGCATAGTGAATTTCAGATTCATTCATATTGTGTATATTTGAATTTTTTACCTTCTTCCTTTTCTTGACTGCCTTTTGGTACTGTTCAAGAAAACTGTCTAAAAGACACCAGCAAAGGAAGACTACCCCACAAAATGCAATGTTTACTCACAAGCAGCTAAGAAAATAAGCATTGAATGTGTTGCTATGTGTTTGCTTTCTTGTTTTGGAAGAAATAAGAAAATTTAAGATTGCCCACCAAAATACTGGTAATGTGATTGAGCAGTAGAGGTTACTCTTCGTGTCACAGACAGTACATGCTTTATTCTATAGAGATTAAGTCGATATCAGCTAATTAAGTGTACCTAAACTTCTTGAATAGTGAATTTTCTAATAATATCTGATTTGAGTTGGTTACCTTAGTTATTGTGAGTCCTTGATTTTAGTCAGCTATTTTCTTTGACAGCATAAAAATATCATAGCATATTATTTAAAGTATGTTTTAGGCTGATTGTGATGTTTATATTCTGAGACTGTTTTTACAAATCCGGGTCCCAGTCATAAAAGTACATTAAAAATATGATCATGTATCTTTTTGAAGGCTATTTTCATATTTTTTCCCTCTTTTCTTTCACAGGTGGTTCTTCCAATACTTGGATACAATATTCAGTATCCAAAGAACAAGGTAGGGCAGTGGTACTATGACATACTTAGCAGAGATGGACTACAGACATGTAGGTTTAAAGTACCTGCTCTGAAACTGAATGTACCAGGATGCTATAGACAGATTTTGAAACATCCCCGTAATCTCTCATACCAACTAATGGAAGATCATGACATTGATGTCAAAATGAAAGGTTCCCACATTGATGAAACAGCTTTGTCTCTTTTGATCTCTTTTGATCTTGATGCTTCATGCTATGCTACCGTTTGTCTGAAGGAAATAATGAAGCATGACGTTTTAAACTGATACGCTTGGTATAACCGTATATGTGTCACTCTTTGAAGGAAAGGGAGCTAAAATGTCTTAAGCACTTCCCATGTGTTAGGAACTTCGTAATTGTTATCTCTTTTAATTTTCACAGCATCCTGAGAAGTTAGGATTTGATACTATAATTTTATAGAGGACATGTAAGTGTCAGAGTCTAAATTTAAGGTCCATGTGACCCCAAAGCCGGTGTTTTTTTTCTATTATATGTTTCAGTGACCTTTATTCTGTGTAATAAAGTTACAATCTTTTGAAACCATTAGGAATATATATAATACTGCAAGATAACATTTAAGAAAAAAAGTTGTGAATGTTCATATCCTCCAGCTCCTTGGTGAAATTAGGTTGCAGTAAAGCAAATGTTGGAGAGAAACATAGATGAAGCATTTTGCTAATTATTATTGTCCTCCTTTCCTATTTTTGAAATTATTGATCAGAACAATATACAAGGGAAATATCATCCCTCTGTATGTGATAGGTACCCCAGAGTAATTACTACCTCCTTGTGAGACAAATAATCTTTGATGAAGACTGAAATAAAATTTCTCATCCAATTTTTATGTATTGGTATATGCTGATCCTCTTGACCATTTGTAATTTTTTTTCGTATTATCTAAAACAGGTGTTAGAATCAGGCAGATTTATGCTTAGATTCTAGCTCTGACACTTACTGGTGACTTTGAGTATGTTGTTGATTTTTTTGTGTGTAGGTTACTGATAGAATCAAGACAATGCCAGCTTCATAAGTGACAAATAATAGGATTATCTCCACATTTTCTGTTGCTGGAGGAATAAAACATTGTGCCCATTTGAAAATTTTAATTTTTGTTGATTTAGCTATCCCACATTATAAATCATCCTTAACCATTTAATATCAGTTAAATACAGGGGTGGGGTGGGGGAGGAATGACTGGCATGTAGACATGTATTGATTTAGGAATATCTGAGCATTTCTTTCATTGTTGGTAAGATATCATGATGAAATTAAAACAGTAGTATGGAGCATTATATATCAGTAATGTGATACTTTATATGCTTAAGCCAGTTTAACCATTTTGGGAAATGTTAGCATAAGGAAATAAAATCCAAAAGAAGGAAGAGAAGCTATATGCAATGCAAAATTCGCTTATTGCAATATTTTTATATACAATTAAATACACTAAAAACAGTTTTCAAAGTCCATCATTACATAACTAAAGTAAGTAAAATGATATGTATCAACTTGATGGTAAAATATGTAGTTATTTAAAAAAGCAATGAACAATTTAGTTTCATGAGAAAATGTTGTCCCCTAAAAGTAGAACACATATATTGCAACTGCAATAATACTCTGAATTCATCTTTCACAAATAAGAGACATGTTAGCATAGTGATTAAAAGCACAGATATTGGAGGCAAAGTTACCCAGTTTGAACCCTGGCACTGCCACATATAGCACTGCAGCCTTGGGAAAGTTATTTAAACTCATGTGCTTCAGTTTCAACATCTGTAAAATGGGCATGTTAACATTGCCTACCTCATAGGCTTACTGTGAGAATTTTCTAAGTTAATATAAGTGAAGCAGCTTTAAAAAGTGCCTGGCATTTAGTTATTGTTAAATAAGTGTCTGCAGATGCAAGTTTGGAAGAGAAAAACAAATAAATGAAAATGCCTTCCTGTTAAGATGATGGGGTATTTGGATTTTTTTTTTAATACTAAAAAGGTTTTTTTGTTATATGTTTTGTCAATAAATAATTCTCAACACACAAAAATTGGATATTGTAGTACCATTGATTTTCTTTGGATTACTGCCATAATTTTAATATTATATTGAGAATGAAGTGATGCTCTATTAGGTAGTAAAAAAATTTAGAAAAATGTTTTATTTTATGTGATAAATTATATCCTATAAATGTAATCATAAAATGAGTTATATACATTATTAAATCTTAGTTTTTAAAAGTTTTGAATAGCAGTCAGAAAATATGAAAGCATGAAAATGTATCATTGATATTACTTTCTTTGCCTGCAGATGGCACTATAATTTTAGACTTATTTATTTATTTAGTAAATACTTCAGCTGTGTATAAAGAATCAGTAAGTTTATTTCATCACCATAAAATGTATTGAGATATCATTCATGTGGAATATTATTTTATATGCCAATAAGACTTGCCATGTTACATTTTTTTTTTTGTTTAAGGACTTTTATTATTAATAATATGCTTTGGACCAGCTGATCACTAGTCACTTAGATTTTTGCAGTTTTGCTGGAGCATTTCAGACCTTCATAAGCATGATCTTTGGATTAGGTTTCTTTTTTCTTCACATCATTGTTAGGAGATAATTTATTTTTAAAGTGTCATGTTAAACTGCAAGGATATCCATTAAGCATCACAATTAAACATGCCAAAGGGAAGCCATATCTTCAAAATACCCACTTAACCTACCCAAACATCTCAAACCCACCTTTTGCTGACCTTCTATAACCCCATTTCCAAAGTTTTGCTTCATTTTTATTGTTTCTTCCAACTTTTATTTTAGGTTTGGGGGTACATATGCAGGTTTGTTACATGAGTAAATTGCATTTTGTGGGGGTTCAGCATACAAATTATTTCATCACCCAGATAATGAGCGTAGTACCTGATACATTGTTTTTCTATCCTCATGTTTCTCCCACCCTCCACCCTCAAGTGGGCCCTGGTGCCTGTTGTTCCCCTCTTAGAGTCCACGTGTACTCAAAGTTCAGCTCCCACTCAGAAGTAAGAACATTTGGTATTTGGTTTTCTGTTCCTGCGTTAATTTGCTTAGAATAGTGGCCTCCAGCTACATCCATGTTGCTGCAAAGACATAATTTTGTTCTTTTTTATGACTGTGTAGTATTATCTGGTATATATGTACTATATTTTCTTTATCTAGTCCACTGTTGATGGGCATCTAGGTTGGTTCCATGTCTTTGCTATTGTCAGTATTGCTGTAATGAACACATGTGTGCATGGTCTTTATGGTAGAGCAATTTATATTCCTCTGGTTATATAACCAATAATGGAATTGCTGAGTCAAATGGTATTTCTGCTTTAAGTTCTTTGAGAAATCTTCTAACTGCTTTACACAGAGGCTGAACTAATTTATATGCCCACCAGCAGTGTATAGCATTCCCTTTTCTCTGCAGCCTCCCCAACATCTGTTATTTTTTGACTTCTTAATAACAGCCATTCTGACTGATGTGAGATGGTATCTGCTTGTGGTTTTGATTTGCATTCCCCTCATGATTAGTGATGTTCAGCATTTTTTCATATGCTTTTGGCCCATGGATGTTTTCTTTTGAGAAGTATCTGTTCATGTCCTTTCTTCCTTTTTTAATGGGGCTATTTTTTACTTGTTAAGTTCTTTATAGATTCTGGATATCAGACTTTTGCTCATGCATACTTTGAAAATATTCTCTCCCATTCTGTAAACTGTCAGTTTACTCTGTTGGTAGTTTCTTTGGCTGTGCAGAAGCTATTTAGTTTGACTAGGTCCCACTTGTCAATTTTTTTTTTGTTTTTTTAGATGGAGTTTCCTTCTGTCACCCAGGCTGGAGTGCAGTTGCTCATTGCAACCTCTGCCTCCCGGGTTCAAGCCTTTCTCCTGCCCCAGCCTCTCGAGTAGCTGGGGTTACAGGTGGCCGCCACCATACCTAGTTAATTTTTGTATTTTTATTAGAGACGGGGTTTCACCATGTTGACCAGGTTGGTCTCAAACTCTTGACCTCACGTGACCTACCCACCTCGGCCTCCCAAAGTGCTAGGATTACAGACTTGAGCCAGCATGTCACTTGTCAATTATTGGCTTTGTTCCAATTGCTTTTGGAGTCTTTGTCATGATATCTTCGTTAGGCCTTATGTCCAGAATGGTATTTCCTAGGTTTTCTTCTAGGGTTTTTATAGTTTTAGGTTTTACATTTAAGTTGTTAACCCATCTTGAGTTGATTTTTGTATATGGTAAAAAGAAGAGGTCCAGTTTCAATCTTCAGGATGTGGTTAACCAGTTATCCCAGCACCATTTATTAAATAGGGAGTCCTTTCCCCATTGCTTGTTATTGTTGACTTCAACAAAAACCAGGTAGTTGTAGGTGTGTGGCTTTATTTCTGGGTTCTCTAACCTGATCCGTTGGTCTATGTGTCTGTTTTTGTACCAGTACCATGCTATTTTGGTTACTATAGCCTTGTAGAATAGTTTGACATCAGGTAGTGTGATGCCTCCAGCTTTGTTATTTTTGAATTAGTTTTAATTGCCAAGGTTGTTTGAGCTAGCAGTAATGCCTGGGAGTCGGTTAGGTGAAACAAATTGAGGTCTTTTTATTAATATTAAGATTAAAACACCTTGATTTTTTTGTGAGTTGTAAAAAACTGAAAGTCATGTAACTTTTGATTTAACTAACATTTTCTGAGTATCTATTATGTCAGTATCTCACATTTTAATCCATATTCCCACCCTGTGTGGAGGTATTATCTTCACTTATTTTGCAGATTGGAAACATACTGAATAGTTTACTAACCTAATCAAGGTCAAACAAAATAGTGTGTGGGGTGAGTGCGATTATACTTCCTAAATCAGTACTGTTTTCATCTACCTAACATTTGCCCTCTGAGAACAAGTTTTTGGATAATAACTTCCATTTAGGCCAGGCGCGGTAGCTCACGCCTATAAGGCCAAGACGAGTGGATCACAAGGTCAGGAGTTCAAGACCATCCTGGCCAAGATGCTGAAACCCTGTCTCTACTAAAAATACAAAAATTAGCTGGGCTACTTGGGAGGCTGAGGCTGGAGAATCGCTTGAACCCGGGAGGCAGAGGTTGCAGTGAGCCAAGATTGCCCAGCCTGGGTGACAGAGCAAGACTCCATCTCATAAAAAAAAAAGTAAAAATTAAAATATAACTTCCATTTCTACCAACTTGATATTACTTGCCATTGATTTAATAGGCATATTGGGCCATGTCTTGGCAGAGACAAGATACCTTTTGAGATTCTGAGACCAAAATATAAAGTAAAGGGGATCCCTTCAGGAAATCCCCAAATCATTTTGGAGTTTTTCCAAAATATTTTGGGATTTGTATTATAATAATATGTAAAATCATTGTAGATCATAGGAGGTGTTTTAGATGGTACCTGGCACAAATATCATTGAAAAAGCATAGTGAGAAACTTGTTCTTTCTCAATTCATTTTCAGTCTTTGCATCAGTCATTCTGTTCAAGGAAGGAGAAAGCTGATTGATACTATTTACATATATCAACATTTGCTAATTTACCTTTTTAGCCAGCTATGCTGGCTTCAGGCTCAGAAACATCAGCAGGCAACAATATAATATGTAGCTAGAATTTAATAGGATTGCATTGTTTTATTGAATTTATTTTCCCTTTTATTTATGGCAATCAATTCTGGCTTCCTGTTTATGTGATGGTATTATGTTTCCTTTAAAACTAAATTTAATTTTATTTATTTTTGTATGATTTTATTTTATTTTTAGAACTGTGATTTCATTTCTTTTTTTTTATTATTATACTTTAAGTTCTAGGGTACATGTGCACAATGTGCAGGTTTGTTACATATGTATACATGTGCCATGTTGGTGTGCTGCACCCATTAACTCATCACTTACATTAGCTCTATCTCCTGATGCTATCCCTCCCCCCTCCCCCACCCCACAACAGGCCCCGGTGTGTGATGTTCTCCTTCCTGTGTCTAAGTGTTCTCATTGTTTAGTGCCCACCTATGAGTGAGAACATGCAGTGTTTGTCTTTTTGTCCTTGCGATAGTTTGCCGAGAATGATGGTTTCCAGCTTCATCCATGTCCCAATTTAATTTTAAAGAGGTAGAATCAATTTAAAGGTATTAAATAAATAATAGTATAGAAACAGCAGTAATTTTGATACCAATACCTGAATGATTAGAGTATGGGAAATATACTGGTACAGTTGAGAATCCCTGAAATCAGAGATGGGCTCTACCACTGCTTTAATATGTGACTTTAGTAACCCACTGACTCTGTTGTAGAATTCTCAGATTTGAAGTACTGTTAGTTATCATTTTTCAGTCCAGGATAGTATTGCATCAAACAAAATTATGAAATATGTACACATTTAAGACATTATGAGCAGAGGCATTGATGGTCACATGCTGTATCTTAAGATTTTACTGATAGAGATTTGATTTTAGAAAATCTTATGAAACACTAAGAACAGTGTCTGGTGCCTAGCAAATTCTCAGTAAATTTCAGCTAGCATTATTATAGTTAGTATTACTTTACTATGCTCCCTGATAAAATTTTTATAGTAAAATGGTTAGTGACTTTCCATTGAGGTCTGATCTGACTTAGTCTTAGCATAAAGTAATTACAATTCATATTTTTAGAGGTTTTTTTTGTAGTAGTAGAAACAACTATTTCTAAATCTGGGGATTCAGTAGTTCATTCAAATTGGGATCTTTAAGAGCTGTCTAGGTCAATGTTCCTTAACATTTTCTACCTGGGAGCAATCTTTAAGAGAACAGAAAGAAAATGAAACTCTATATAATTTAATGCAAAGTTTTTTTACATTAATGTAAGAGTAGGAAAACAGGTTGGAGGAAGATACAGGGAGGTAGGAAAATAGGACTTTTTTCCTCCATTTACTTTCGATGTTTGAATTTCAAACATGAGTATATTTGTGTATTATTTTGCAGTTAAAAACATTGAAGACTACTTAAAGATCAAAGAGGGAAATTTAAGGGAATTAATAGGTTATGATTGCATTTGTTCAGAATGGTTTTGGTGGCTCATGATAACATTTTGAGAGAGAGATTTTTACGCATTGTACATTTTAATGGCACCAGTGGCAGCTAGGATAACTAGTTTAAATTTTTGGGCCTGTGTTAATAGATTTTGCTTTCTAATTTCAGAAAGATTCTGTCTTATAGTAGTGTTTTAATCTGTTTTTCTAAGCCCTCTGATTTATATGTATTTAATAGGCCACAAAATAATGTCAAATATATGGCATAATAACCAACAAATATTTGAATAAGTGAAAGGTACTTTATAAAATGCTATGGGAAAGACAAAAATAAATAATATCCGTTTGTTTGAGGGATTAACAGTGTTATGTTCCTTAAGTTTTCATTTGATTTGAAATGCCACTTGCAAATGGAATATGCAGACTAAATGGCAAAGAGAAAATCAAGCAGCATCTTTTCATTTCACTTACAGCTCACTGTACGACCAATATGTTACTTGACCTTTCAGCACTCCATTCTAAATCCTTAAGTGATACTTATTTAGCATTTCTAAGCATCTTGAGATCTCCTCTTAAAATATGCTTTGAACTATTCAGTCTAAATGCTGCTTTCTAAAAAGCTACTAGTTTAAAGAATGGGAAATGGTGTTAATGGAGTTAATCTTGTGTAATTTCAGTGTGGGTTGTCAAGAATACCTCTAAGTAAAGAAAATGACTCTAATCTTCTTAAGCAATTCATTTTCTCGGCAACTTTGAGGCAGGAGTTAATTTGCTCTGCCTGTGTACATAGGCCGCCTCTTACAAAAGCAAAATTTTACTATGAAAAGAAGTCAGGATAGCCATGAAATTATTTAAATTTAGTCTTTAGAACATATTACAAAATGTAAGATACATTAAATTGTCTTTTTTGTTAGAAACTCAACTACCAATGTAGAAATAAAACTCCTGTTGCAAGGATGGAGTTTAGCCATGGAGTCAAAACAAGAGCAATTTGGTTATTTTAAAAGAGAAGAGATCAAAGAGCTGGTCACTCCTTAACTAAGGGTGTTTGGGCGACAGGATAGGGTGAAGAGTGGAGGGGGTTAGAACTCAATTCTTTATGCTTTTATACCAAGGCTCCCTTTTCTAATAAGCCTTACTGGTATTTTGTTAGACTAGTTAAGTCAGGATTCTGAGTTTTTCAGTACAATAGGGTTTTAATCTGAGCTGATCATTGTTTCCAATGCCTCCTCTGTGGCAGGGGAACGAAAAGAACTAGTGTTCTTTTCTAAAAAGGGAAGATGGATATTTTTTCTATAACCTTTATAATTCCCTTATAATAAAATGAATGATAGGTTATAATAAAATGAATTTTTTTGCATATGATTTTCAAAAGGAAACTAATTTATTTTTCTATAAAATATCTCAAAGGAATCTAATACATTTTTATTCTATGTAAATAATAATGTAATTTTCACATTGAGGAGGCAATAGCAAATCTGGGAAGCAGTTATTCTAAGTTGGAAGAGCATTCTCCCAATGCATTGAAAACATTTGATGACTATTTTTTATCTTTTCTTTATTTTGATTATTATAATAATGTTCTAATTGGCTGGCCTTTGTTTTTCACTGTAGTCAGTCCATCTTGTTTACTATTGCCAATTATTCTCCAAAAAGTAGAAATGTGATCCTGTCATTGTTTTGGGGCAATAGAACATTTCAGAAGCTTCCCAGTATCTATGTAGTAACAGTCCAAACCCCTCAACATAGCACATTTAGTCCTGCAAATATGGCCCCAAATTTTCAAGTGACATCTGTCACTACTCCATAGTACATACCCTTTGTTACAGCTGTTTCACAAATACAGGTCGAATCCCCCTTATCTAAAATGTTTGGGACTAAAAGTTTCAGATTTCAGATATGTTTGGATTTTGGAATATTTGTACATGTATAATGAGATACTCTTAGAGTTGGAACCCAAGTCTAAACAAAATTCATTTATGTTTCATGTATACCTTATACACATAGCCTGAAGGTAATTTATTTTTCCTTTGGGAACACTGAATAGACTACGTGTTGTGCACCTACATTTTGACTGTGACCTATCATACGAAGTCAGGTGTGGAATTTTCCATTTGTGGCATTACGTCAGTACTCAAAAAGTTTTGGATTTTGGAGGATTTTGGATTTTGAATTTTCAGATTAGAGATGCTCAGCCTATATAGCAGATGTTCCCATGTTATACACCTTAACCTCCCCTTCCCATTGGCTGGAACATCTCTGCTTATATTAAATGTCTTTTCTGTGAAATCTGTGTTCTCATAGCCTTTTGTATAGTTCTCTACCATCTCATTGCTCACATTGTATTGTACTTATTTGATTCAATATCTGGATCACCTACTGTGAATTATTCAGGAGCATTGATCTTTATACATCTGGCACCTATCAGTGCCTGACATATAACAGGGTTAAAAATGGTTAGTGAATACTGCAAATATACCTTAGCAAATTTATTTGGTAAATACTCATCTCAAGAAAGTTCTAAAATAGTTCTTTCCCCTCATAGAAAGTTTAGAATACTAAAATTGGGTATCATTATAATGCACTTTCTTTTGTAATAGTTACATCTTTGCCTTTTATTGAAATATTAAATGCATTGTAGAATTTCATTTAAAATTTAGAACAAGCTGTCAGGTATGATAACTATTGTCATTTAACAAATGAAGACTCTAGGGTTTGAAGAAGTTGTTTTAGGGCCATGATGATAACCACTTTGCTCTACTGATTTCTAATGGAAAGTGTTTCAGTTTTCCAATTTGCCTAGCTAGTGATTATGTAATTTCTGTTTATCTCTGAATTTATCTGCATATTTCTAAAACTTTATGACATTAAGGAAAGTGAAAGTTGGGGAAAATTCATTTTAAGTGCTGTAATGACAATAGCTGTCAATCATTGAGTACTGTGTATTAAGCATTTTATATTTTATCAACAAGTACTTACATGTGGGATGAGTACTGTTACTATTTTCTTTTTTTTATTATTATTATACTTTAAGTTCTAGGGTACATGTGCATAACGTGCAGGTTTGTTACATATGTGTACTTGTGCCATGTTGGTGTGCTGCACCCATCAACTCGTCAGCACCCATCAATTCATCATTTATATCATGTATAACTCCCAATGCAATCCCTCCCCCCTCCCCCCTCCCCATGATAGGCCCCGGTGTGTGATATTCCCCTTCCCGAGTCCAAGTGATCTCATTGTTCAGTTGCCACCTATGAGTGAGAACATGCGGTGTTTGGTTTTCTCTTCTTGTGATAGTTTGCTAAGAATGATGGTTTCCAGCTACATCCATGTCCCTACAAAGGACGCAAACTCATCCTTTTTTTATGGCTGCATAGTATTCCATGGTGTATATGTGCCACATTTTCTTAATCCCGTCTGTCACAGATGGACATTTGGGTTGATTCCAAGTCTTTGCTATTGTGAATAGTGCCGCAATAAACATACGTGTGCATGTGTCTTTATAGCAGCATGATTTATAATCCTTTGGGTATATACCCAGTAGTGGGATGGCTGGGTCATATGGTACATCTAGTTCTAGATCCTTGAGGAATTGCCATACTGTTTTCCATAATGGTTGAACTAGTTTACAATCCCACCAACAGTGTAAAAGTGTTCCTATTTCTCCACATCCTCTCCAACACCTGTTGTTTCCTGACTTTTTAATGATTGCCATTCTAACTGGTGTGAGATGGTATCTCATTGTGGTTTTGATTTGCATTTCTCTGATGGCCAGTGATGATGAGCATTTCTTCATGTGTCTGTTGGCTGTATGAATGTCTTCTTTTGAGAAATGTCTGTTCATATCCTTTCCCCACTTTTGGATGGGGTTGTTTTTTTCTTGTATATTTGTTTGAGTTCTTTGTAGATTTTGGATATTAGCCCTTTGTCAGATGAGTAGATTGCAAAAATTTTCTCCCATTCTGTAGGTTGCCTGTTCACTCTAATGGTAGTTTCTTTTGCTGTGCAGAAGCTCTTTAGCTTAATCATATCCCATTTGTGTATTTTGGCTTTTGCTGCCGTTGCTTTTGGTGTTTTAGACATGAAGTCCTTGCCCATGCCTATGTCCTGAATGGTACTACCTAGGTTTTCTTCTAGGGTTTTTATGGTATTAGGTCTAACATTTAAGTTTCTAATCCATCTTGAATTAATCTTCGTATAAGAAGTAAGGAAAGGATCCAGTTTCAGCTTTCTACTTATGGCTAGCCAATTTTCCCAGCACCATTTATTAAATAGGGAATCCTTTCCCCATTTCTTGTTTCTCTCAGGTTTATCAAAGATCAGATGGTTGTAGATGTGTGGTATTATTTCTGAGGACTCTGTTCTGTTCCATTGGTCTATATCTCTGTTTTGGTACCAGTACCATGCTGTTTTGGTTACTGTAGCCTTGTAGTATAGTTTGAAGTCAGGTAGCGTGATGCCTCCGGCTTTGTCCTTTTGACTTAGGATTGTCTTGGCAATGCAGGCTCTTTTTTGGTTCCATATGAACTTTAAAGCAGTTTTTTCCAATTCTGTGAAGAAAGTCATTGGTAGCTTGATGGGGATGGCATTGAATCTATAAATGACCTTGGGCAGTATGGCCATTTTCACGATATTGATTCTTCCTATCCATGAGCATGGTATGTTCTTCCATTTGTTTGTGTCCTCTTTGATTTCACTGAGCAGTGGTTTGTAGTTCTCCTTGAAGAGGTCCTTTACATCCCTTGTAAGTTGGATTCCTAGGTATTTTATTCTCTTTGAAGCAATTGTGAATGGAAATTGATTCCTGATTTGGCTCTCTGTTTGTCTGTTACTGGTGTATAAGAATGCGTGTGATTTTTGCACATTAATTTTGTATCCTGAGACTTTGCTGAAGTTTCTTATCAGCTTAAGGAGATTTTGGGCTGAGACGATGGGGTTTTCTAAATATACAATCATGTCATCTGCAAACAGGGACAATTTGACTTCTTTTCCTAACTGAGTACCCTTGATTTCTTTCTCTTGCCTGATTGTCCTAGCCAGAACTTCCACCACTGTGTTGAATAGGAGTGGTGAGAGGGGGCATCCCTGTGTTGTGCCCGTTTTCAAAGGGAATTTTTCCAGTTTTTGCCCATTCAGTATGATATGAGCTGTGGGTTTGTCATAAATAGCTCTTATTATTTTGAGACACGTTCCATCAATACCAAATTTATTGAGGGTTTTTAGCATGAAGGGCTGTTGAATTTTGTCAAAAGCCTTTTCTGCATCTATTGAGATAATCATGTGGTTCTTGTCTTTGGTTCTGTTGATATGCTGGATTACGTTGATTGATTTGCGAATGTTGAACCAGCCTTGCATCCCAGGGATGAAGCCCACTTGATCATGGTGGATAAGCTTTTTGATGTGCTGCTGAATCCGGTTTGCCAGTATTTTATTGAGGATTTTTGCATCAATGTTCATCAGGGAGATTGGTCTAAAATTCTCTTTTTTTGTTGTGTCTCTGCCAGGCTTTGGTATCAGGATGATGTTGGCCTCATAAAATGAGTGAGGGAGGATTCCCTCTTTTTCTATTGATTGGAATAGTTTCAGAAGGAATGGTACCAACTCCTCCTTGTACCTCTGGTAGAATTCAGCTGTGAATCCATCTGGTCCTGGACTTTTTTTGGTTGGTAGGCTATTAATTATTGCCTCAATTTCAGAGCCTGCTATTGGTCTATTCAGGGATTCAACTTCTTCCTAGTTTAGTCTTGGAAGAGTGTAAGTGTCCAGGAAATTATCCATTTCTTCTAGATTTTCTAGTTGATTTGCGTAGAGGTGTTTATAGTATTCTCTGATGGTAGTTTGTATTTCTGTGGAGTCAGTGGTGATATCCCCTTTATCATTTTTTATTGCGTCTATTTGATTCCTCTCTCTTTTCTTCTTTTTTAGTCTTGCTAGCGGTCTGTCAATTTTGTTGTTCTTTTCAAAAAACCAACTCCTGGATTCATTGATTTTTTGGAGGGTTTTTTGTGTCTCTATCTCCTTCAGTTCTGCTCTGATCTTAGTTATTTCTTGCCTTCTGCTAGCTTTTGAATGTGTTTGCTCTTGCCTCTCTAGTTCTTTTAATTGTGATGTTAGAGTGTCAATTTTAGATCTTTCCTGCTTTCTCTTGTGGACATTTAGTGCTATAAATTTCCCTCTACACACTGCTTTAAATGTGTCCCAGAGATTCTGGTATGTTGTATCTTTGTTCTCATTGGTTTCAATGAACATCTTTATTTCTGCCTTCATTTCGTTATGTGCCCAGTATTCATTCGGGAGCAGGTTGTTCAGTTTCCATGTAGTTGAGCGGTTTTGATTGAGTTTCTTTGTCCTGAGTTCTAGGTTGATTGCACTGTGGTCTGAGAGACAGTTTGTTATAATTTCTGTTCTTGTACATTTGCTGAGGAGTGCTTTACTTCCAATTATGTGGTCAATTTTGGAATAAGTGTGATGTGGTGCTGAGAAGAATGTCTATTCTGTTGATTTGGGGTGGAGAGTTCTATGGATGTGTATTAGGTCCGCTTGGTGCAGAGATGAGTTCAATTCCTGGATATCCTTGTTAACTTTCTGTCTGGTTGATCTGTCTAATGTTGACAGTGGGGTGTTGAAGTCTCCCATTATTATTGTATGGGAGTCTAAGTCTCTTTGTAAGTCTCTAAGGACGTGCGTTATTAATCTGGGTGCTCCTGTATTGGGTGCATATATATTTGGGATAGTTAGCTCTTCCTGTTGAATTGATCCCTTTACCATTATGTAATGGCCTTCTTTGTCTCTTTTGATCTTTTATGGTTTAAAGTCTGTTTTATCAGAGACTAGTATTGCAACCCCTGCTTTTTTTTGTTCTCCATTTGCTTGGTAGATCTTCCTCCATCCCTTTATTTTGAGCCTGTGTGTGTCTCTGCATGTGAGATGGGTCTCCTGAATACAGCAGACTGATGAGTCTTGACTCTTTATCCAGTTTGCCAGTCTGTGTCTTTTAATTGGAGCATTTAGTCCATTTACATTTAAGGTTAATATTGTTATGTGTGAACTTGATCCTGCCATTATGATATTAACTGTTTATTTTGCTCGTTAGTTGATGCAGTTTCTTCCTAGCCTCGATGGTCTTTACATTTTGGCATGTTTTTGCAATGGCTGGTACCGGTTGTTCCTTTCCATGTTTAGGGCTTCCTTCAGGGTCTCTTCTAAGGCAGGCCTGGTGGTGACAAATCTCTAAGCATTTGCTTATCTGTAAAGGATTTTATTTCTCCTTCACTTATGAAACTTAGTTTGGCTGGATATGAAATTCTGGGTTGAAAATTCTTTTCTTTAAGAATGTTGAATATTGGCCCCCGCTCTCTTCTGGCTTGTAGAGTTTCTGCCGAGAGATCTGCTGTTAGTCTGATGGGCTTCCCTTTGTGGGTAACCCGACCTTTCTCTCTGGCTGCCCTTAAGATTTTTTCCTTCATTTCAACTTTGGTGAATCTGGCAATTATGTGTCTTGGAGTTGCTCTTCTCGAGGAGTATCTTTGTGGCATTCTCTGTATTTCCTGAATTTGAATGTTGGCCTCCCCTACTAGGTTGGGGAAGTTCTCCTGGATGATATCCTGAAGAGTGTTTTCCAACTTGGTTCCATTTTCCCCCTCACTTTCTGGCACCCCAATCAGACGTAGATTTGGTCTTTTTACATAATCCCATACTTCTTGCAGGCTTTGTTCATTTCTTTTTCTTCTTTTTTCTTTTGGTTTCTCTTCTCACTTCATTTCATTCATTTGATCCTCAATCGCTGATACTCTTTCTTCCAGTTGATCGAGTCGGTTAGTGAAGCTTGTGGATTTGTCACGTATTTCTCGTGTCATGGTTTTCATCTCTGTCATTTCGTTTATGACCTTCTCTGCATTAATTAGTCTAGCTGTCAATTCTTCCACTCTTTTTTCAAGATTTTTAGTTTCTTTGTGCTGGGTACGTAATTCCTCCTTTAGCTCTGAGAATTTTGATGGACTGAAGCCTTCTTCTCTCATCTCGTCAAAGTCATTCTCTGACCAGCTTTGATCCGTTGCTGGCGATGGGCTGCACTCCTTTGCAGGGGGAGATGCGCTCTTATTTTTTGAATTTCCAGCTTTTCTGCCCTGCTTTTTCCCCATCTTTGTGGTTTTATCTGCCTCTGGTCTTTGATGATGGTGACGTATGTTTGGACGAATGGAGGCAGGATGTCGCACTTCTGGGTTCTTCTTCACCAACAACTCTTCCTGCGCGTGCGAAAATACAGCCGGCGCCCAGGGAGGGTGCAGACCAACTGGGCATGCGCCAGGGCCAGGTGACGTCAATCCAAAGAGACCAAGATTTACCTGGTCGCCCCTGCGGAACGCCCCCCGACACGCCCGTGCCCCGCCTTTTGCCCTCCCACTCCTAGAAAAGCCGCTCTTGGCCAGGGTCCCACGTGGACTTCCCAGCCCCACTCCTGTCGGGATGTCGGAACTGCCGGATCTCCTTCCGAGAGCTTCACCGGGGGGACTCTGTCGGCCTCCTTTGCCGGAGGCCGATAGACCTCTCCCCCACACCTTAAGTGACCAAAAATAAACTTGCAGTTTTGCTCCTACACTTGCCTACCCCCTGGTTCTTTTGTGCTCGCTCGGCTGGTCTTAGAAAAACAAATCAATGTACTGATGGGGTTTTGGTATGGGTGTCCTCCCTGTTTGATAGTTTTCCTTCTAACAGTCAGGACCCTCAGCTGTAGGTCTGTTGGAGATTGCTTGAGGTCCACTCTAGACCCTGTTTGCCTGGATATCAGCAGCAGAGGTTGCAGAAGATAGAATATTGCTGAACAGCAAGTGTACCTGTCTGATTCTTACTTTGGAAGCTTCCTCTCAGGGGTGTACTCCACCCTGTGAGGTGTGGTGTGTCAGACTGCCCCTAGTGGTGGATGTCTCCCAGTTAGGCTATTCAGGGGTCAGGGACCCACTTGAGCAGGCAGTCCGTCCCTTCTCAGATCTCAGCCTCCGTGTTGGGAGATCCACTGCTCTCTTCAAAGCTGTCAGACAGAGTCGTTTGCGTCTGCAAAGGTTTCTGCTGCTTTTTTTGTTGTTGTTGTTTAGCTGTGCCCTGTCCCCAGAGGTGGAGTCTACAGAGACAGGCAGGTTTCCTTGAGCTGCTGTGAGCTCCACCCAGTTCGAGCTTCCCAGCAGCTTTGTTTACCTACTTTAGCCTCAGCAATGGCGGGCGCCCCTCCCCGAGCCTCGCTGCTGCCTTGCGTTTAGATCGCAGACTGCTGTGTTAGCAATGAGGGAGGCTCTGTGGGCGTGGGACCCTCCCGGCCAGGTGTGGGATATATTCTCCTGGTGTGCCCGTTTGCTTTAAAGCGCAGTATTGGGGTGGGAGTTACCCGATTTTCCAGGTGTTGTGTGTCTCAGTTCCCCTGGCTAGGAAAAGGGATTCCCTTCCCCCTTGGGTTTCCCAGGTGAGGCGATGCCTCGCCCTGCTTCAGCTCTCGCTGGTCGGGCTGCAGCAGCTGACCCGCACGGATTGTCTGGCACTCCCTAGTGAGATGACCCCAGTACCTTAGTTGAAAATGTAGAAATCACCGGTCTTCTGTGTCACTCGCGTTGGGAGTTGGAGACTGGAGCTGTTCCTATTCGGCCATCTTGCTCCGCCCCCTCACTATTTTCATTTTATAGATGAGGATGCATATAGAATGCACTTAGGAAACTAGAGAAAGAGAAAACATGGATAATTATCTGGAACTAATAAGACAGTAAAGTACAGATTTAAGACGTTCAGTGAATCCCAAGCAGTATAAAATAAAAAACTACATTGAGATATATCATAGTGAATATGCAAAGCATCAATAATAAAAAGAAAAACCTTAAAGGCAGCTTTAACAATATACTGAATGACTAATATACTCAGCAGCCATAGAACCTCTATTCTTTTAAAGCATCCATGGAACATTTATAGAAATTGGCTGAAAATTCCAAATGACTGAAACCATATGAGTATATTCTTTTGCCACAACACAATTATACTAGAAATGAAAAACAAAAGGATAACAGGAAAATATCTATATATCGGAAATTAAGAGATACACTTACTTATTTTTTGTTTTTTGAGATGGAGTCTCACTCTATCACCTGTCCAGTGGCACAGTCTTGGCTCACTGCAACCTCTGCCTCCTGGGTTCAAGTGATCCTCCTGCATCAGCCTCCCAAGGATCTAGGATTACAGGCGTGTGCCACCACACACAGCTAATTTTTGTATTTTTACTAGAGATGGGGTTTCACCATGTAGGCCACGCTGGTCTCAAGCTCCTGACCTCAAGTGATCTGCCAGCCTCAGCCTCCCAAAGTGCTGGGATTACAGGTGAAGAGATACACTTCTAAGTAATCTATATGTCAAGTAAGACATAAAGAAATTAGAAAATATTTTTAAGTCAATGATTAAACCATACTACACATCAAAACTTGTGCAATGCACTTAAAGCAGCATGTAGAGGGAGATTACATTCATAAATGCTTATGCTAGAAAAGAAGGAAGCCTGTACATTATGTAGCTATGCACCCATCTAAAGAAGTTAGGAAAATGACATTAAGTAGAACATCAAAAGAAAGAAGGAAAGGATAACTTAAAACAGAAATGAATGAAAAAAAAAAAAAAAACAATAAAAGAGAGGATCTGCAAATCCAAAAGTTGGTTTGTTGAAAATACTAATAGAGCTGACATACCTGTGGTGAGACTGATGGAAATAATGCAATTACAACTAACGAATATCATAATTACAAAGGAAATCACTATAGGTGCTATAAAAATTAAAAAGATAATAGAATATTATAAATGATTTTCTGCCAATATTATTGAAAATTTAGATAAAATGGAAAACTCATTTAAAAATATAATTTAACAGTATTGTGTTATGTAAATACTATAACAATAATCCTGTAATCATTAAATGAACCAGTAGTATAAAATTTTTCCATATAGGAAAGGTCAGGCCCAGATGGGTTCAATGGTTGGTTCTACTAGACATTCCAAAAAATAATAATTCAAGTCTACACAAACTGTTCCTGAGATTAGAAAAAGTAAGGAAGAGTCCCCCTACCTGTTTCTTACGTTTTGAGACCACAGACCTAAAAGATAGAAGACAGCTTTTGCATCCAAGAAATCCTCCATGAACAACTCTTTAATCACAAGTCCTCAACCTCAAGGTTAGTTTTATTTCAACTTTTATAATACTTTTCTTACTTTTCTTTATAGCTTTACCACCCATGTATTCATTCCTAAAAAATATACAGTTTTGTCTGACTTTGAATTTTACGTGAATGGAATTGTACATGTCTGTGTTTTTGTCTTCCTTCTTTTACTCAATACTGTTTCTGAGATCAATCATATTATTTGTTAATATTTTGTTTAGGATTTTTGCATCTCTATTTCAGTGTGAGTTTGGAATGTAAATTTCCATTATCAGACTATCTTCTGGCCTGAATTTGGTTACATGAGTATATGTTTTAAAAATATTACTTACACTTTCAATAAATTTTAAGGACTTTTATATTGTTATGTGTCATAAATTTTTTAGAATGCAAGAATAAATATAAAACATCCTTTGGTTTGAGGAAACTGCTAAATTTAAATCTGTTAATAATCCTTTCAGCTCTTTTGAAGCAGATTCGTTTTTAAAAGCTGCCCTGTTTTCTCTTTGCTTTGCTGTATTTAGGGTTTGGGGAACACATACACACACATGCGGATGCACACACATGAACACATATATTGAACTTGCATATATATATATGTATTTTTTTTTTTTTTTTTTTCCTTGAGATGGAGTCTCACTCTGTCACCAGGCTGGAGTGCAGTGGCACAATCTCGGCTCATTGCAACCTCCGCCTCCCGGGTTCAAGCAATTCTCCTGCCTCAGCCTCCCAAGTAGCTGGGACTACAAGTGTGTGCCACCATGCCCAGCTAATTTTTATATTTTTAGTAGAGATGAGGTTTTACCATGTTGGCCAGGGTGGTCTTGATCTCTTGACTTCTTCTTCCACCCCCCTCAGCCTCCCAAAATGCTGGGATTACAGGTATGAGCTACAGTGCCCGGCCGATGAACTTGCATTTTAAATGTACTAGAGGGGTAGTCTATGAGAAAACCCATGGTGATTACCATGAACACAACAAAGGAAACCATCTATAGAATGAAGACACAACCTACGGAATGGGAGAAAATAATTTGCAAACCATACATACCGTAAGGGGTTAATATCCAAAAGTAATAGCAAAAACAAAAACAAAAACAAAACTTGTTTAATAAATGGACAAAGGACCTGAATAGACGTTTCTCAAAGAAAGACATATAAATAACCAATAGATATTTGAAAAAAATCCTCAACATCGCTAATCGTTAGGGAAATGCAAATCAAAACCACAGTGACTGTCACCTCACATCTGTTAGAATGGCTATTATAAAAAAAGATGAAAGATAACAAATCTTAGCAAGGATGTGGAGAAAAGGGAATCAATCCTTGTACATTGTTGGTGGGAATGTAGATTAGTACAGTCATTATAGAAAATAGTATAGAGACTACTCAAAAAATCAAAAATAGAACTACCATATGATTCAACAATCTTACTACTGGGCATATATCCGAAGGAAATGAAATAAGTATGTTGAAGAGATCTTTGCACTCCCCTGTTTATTGCAGCAGTATTCACAATAGCCACAATATAGAACCAACCTATGTGTCCATCAGCAGATGAATGGATAAAGAAAAGGTGGTACATATACACAATGGAATACGATTAAGCCTTTTTAAAAAAGGAAATTCTGCATTTGCCACCACATGGATGAACCTGGAGGACATTTCAACTTTAAAAGAAGACTTTAAAATTTTCCACAAAATTTTATATACAGTTAAAGAGCATTTACTATTTGCTAGGCACTCTCACAAACACTTTGCCTGTTATTCTTTTAATCCTAAGTTTAGCCAAGAAGTGTATGTAGCCATTTCACACACAAAACCCACTATTAAAGTATTATGATCAGAAAAGCAAGCTCGAATATCTCGTTAAGATTTCAAAATAAAGTATTTTGAAATTTTATACAAATTCTATACTTAATATCTTCCCTAGTAGTTGTATTTTGTTTTTCTTATAATTATGTAAAGAAAGGTAATCATTTTTTCCCCACTAATACCCCTAATCCTCTCCAGTCTACTTTAGAGTGACACAATTATCGTTTTCTTCATGTGAGGAGAAAAAGTTGGGGAGCAATACCCTATATGGGGTCAGATAAAATAGAGGAAGAGGCTGAAGGCGAGATTCCTCACTATTATTAACCATTCTCCATTTTCAGGATATATTAAAAATAAATAATGTTATAAAATATGATGTCCATATAAAAATGGCTCTTTATTGCCCTGTGTCTTTCTCCTTTGTTTTTCCTCTCTCTTTTTGGTTATGTCCCCATGCTCTCTGTCCTCACTGGACTTGATCAGTTCCACAGCCACAGAAAGCCATAGGTGGTTGGTTGGCTTCATAAGATACTTCTGTGACCTTTGTATTGCTGATTACTTAGTGTTCCCCAAAGAAAACTCACTAGGAGCCATCCTTCAACTTCAATGCCTGCTCTAATTTCACAGGGAAATATATCCTTGCACTTATAACCCCCTCATAGCTCATGTAACTCTACTAGATATACTTGCATGACTTAGTGCACTAAGAAAAACTGGGGGCTACCCTACAGTTCACTCTGCCTATTTCTGGAGTTTTAGAATGCTTACTTTTATTAAGCAATCACTTTTTAGATGATGAATTGAAGTATTTTGATAATCAGCTGAATAGCTCTAGCAATTGCAGTTGAATAGAATTTCTTTTAGTAGGAGCTACTGGGAAATACTCTGTATGTGTTCTTTGATAAGAAAAATTAGCAAACTTAGCATTTTCAATCCTTGACTACTGCATTTACAATTGTATTTCATGTTATCCAAGAGACTAGATACAACACTGTCTTATGAGACATGAGTTAGAATTTAGATGTCTGCCAAAACACATTTAGGTGACTTCTGATATGAACATGGCTGTGTAAGTGGGGATTTTTCTCCCTTCTGGAAATCATACAAAAGTAATGAGAAAAATGACTTAAAAAAAAAAAAAAAAACCTACAAACAATATATAAGCAAATTTAACGAACGTCTATGAGCTACCAAGAGCAGATGAGACCTGAAAATTTGCATAGTAGAGAATGAAAAAAGTGGCAAGACTGTTCAATAATAGCGGATCTCAAAAGCAGCAAAAATTGCTTTTTCTAGAGAAAAAAAGTTAATTTGCTTATTTTCAAGGGTGTAACAAATTAAGTAAGCAAAATGGCAGCAGAAACCCTACTGAACCTGATTTGGGGCTAAACAAAGCATCACAAACAATGGTATGCTATATTTGTAGAAGAGGGAATCTTTGAGTTATAAAGCTTGGAAGATTATCTTGGCCTCTCCCTCCTAATCAAGATCTTCCTGCAAATAGCTGGTCTGGGAAATTTAACTCATTGAATTACAATAATAAAGGATATTGGCACGGCCTCAATACATAGATACTGTAAGATAAACATGTGGAAGAGAGCAACAAGATTTACCAACAGACTACACAAAGGTGGCCATAAAGAAGATAAAAAATGTGATAAACACTTACAATTTTTTTGTAAAATAATAATTTTTATAAAGGATGACTATAAAAAAGAAATGGATCAAGTATAAAAAAATAGGAAAGATACGACAAGACAAAAGGAGGAGGAGATGAAACCTGAGATAGTGGATCTTAGGAAAGATGCAAAAGACGAAAGCAAAATCATCAGAAAAATGGAAATAAATTGAAAGAAGCACAGGTAACAATAGACAATGAGGAAAGCAAGGAAAAACAAAGACTATCACTAGAACAAAATTGAGCTCTCACAAGTATGAAGATTTAAACACACAACAGATACCCACAAATGAAAGAAAAACAATAAAATGAAATGTTAGTGGGTTAGGGTATACAAGACTACAAAAGACCTTTATGTTTGTGCTAACAAGAATCTCTGAGACAAAACAAAAATTATACTTTCCTATGGAATTAACAGAGGGTCTTGGATTTAAGGAAAGCTTGATGGACTGACTACAAGGGTGAATTTTTTTTTTTTTTTTTTTCCTAGCAACACAGTCTTGCTATGTTGCTCAGGCTGGAGTGCGCTGCCTATTCACAGGTGTGATTATCATAAGGCACTGCAGCCTCAAACTACTGGGCTCAAGCAATCCCCCTGTCACAGTCTCCAAGTAGGTGGGACTACAGGCACATGGCACTGCCGCAGGCTGACGTGCATTCTTTATGGCTAAGCAGAGAGCCATTTTAGCTCCCATTCTGAGGGTACTTAAACTCAACATAACATAATCTGTATACCAGCCTAAGCTCAACTCAAACTCTAGAAAGAATCAGAATAAACAGCCTTTCTTCCAACAGCCAAATAAGGAAAGAGCTTGTACTGTTTGAGAAATAAAACAAAACACCACTGGTATCTTATACTCAATGTTGGAATTGAATTTTTAAAATAAGCCATTTAATGAAGGAAGAAAGTGTGATCCATAATGAAGAGAACATTTAATGTTAAAATATTGAAGAGCTGCTCCTAAAGGTCAGAAAGAAGGCAAAAATGTCTGCTCTCACCACTTGCGTGATAGTAGACGTCCTAGCCAGGGAGATAAAGTAAGGAAAAGAAATTACATGTAAATACATAAAGTTTGGAAAGGAATAAATTCTTATCTTTGGAAGACAACATGATGTTGGACATATAAAATGCAAAGGAATCTACAAACAAACAGCCAGAACTAATCGATGCTTTTAGGAAGTTCACAGACTAAAAGGTCAATGTGCAAAAGTTAACTTTATTCCTATATAATAGCAATGAATAACTGAGCAATGGAAATTTAAAAGCAATAATATTTACAATAGTATAAAAATATAAAACAATTCAGAGTGTATTTAACAAGTAATTACATATTCTCTACACTGTTAACAAAACATTTCTGAAAGAGAAATTCAAAAGACCTAAATAAATGGACAGATGTGTGATGTTCATTGACTGGAAGATTCAATGTTGTTAAAATGGTTTACCCCAAATTGTTATACAGATTAGATTAAATGCCAACCAAAACACAACCTGTGTTTGACAGCCTGTTGTTTGTGTGAAAAACGTTACAAATCAGCAGTCTCCAACCTTTTTGGCACCAGGAACTGGTTTCGTGGATGACAATTTTTCCATGGATGGGGCGGGGGGTTGTGGGGAGATGGTTTTGGAATGAAACTGTTCCACCTCAGATCATCAGGCAATAGGAGCCCAAAACCTAGATCCCTCACATGCACAGTTCACAATAGGATTTGCACTCCTATAAGAATCTAATGATGCCGCTGATCTGACAGGAGGAAGAGCTCAGGCCGTAATGGTGGCTTGCCTGCCACTCACCTCTAGCTATGTGGCCAGGTTCCTAACAGTCCAGTGCCAGTACCACTGGGTACCAGTCTGTGGCCCAGGAGTTGGGAACCCCTGGAACAAATGATTTGGAAAATTGTCATTTTCTCATAAATTTCACATACACTTGCAATATGATTCAGTAATTCCAAACTAGATATTTACCAAAGATTAATGAAAATACATGTCTACCCAAAAGAAGGATAAAAAATGTTCATGGTAGCTGGGCGTGGTGGTTCATGCCTGTAATCCCAGCACTTTGGGAGGCCGAGGTGGGCGGATCATGATGTCAAGAGATAAGAGACCATCCTGGCCAACATAGTGAAACCCCGTCTCTACTAAAAATACAAAAAATTAGCTGGGTGTGGTGGCGTGCACCTGTAGTCCCAGCTACTCAGGAGGCTGAGGCAGGAAAATCACTTGAATCTGGGAGGTGGAGGTTGCAGTGAGCCGAGGTCGCGCCACTGCACTCCAGCCTGGCGACAGAGCGAGACTCCGTCTCAAAAAATAATAATAAATAAATAAATAAATAAATAAATAAATAAATGAATGAATGAATGAATGAATGTTCATGGTAACTTTATAATAGTCAACAACTGGAAGCAACCCAAATGTCCATAAAAGTAACATGTATAAACAAGTGATGGTATATTTACATAATGGAATAAAAAACAATTTTAAACTACTGATCATGTAACATGCATGCATATTAAAAACATATGTTACATAAGAGAAGCCAGAAGCAAAACAGAACATGTGCTATGATTCCATTTATATGAAGTTCAAAGCAGACAAAATAAACTATGGTAATAAAAATAAGAACAATGGTTGCCTCAGTTTGTAGGAGGGGAGGAGAAGCCAGTGTGCAGAGGGAAGGAGGTTTGATTTGATCCAAGGGCCACAGGGAATTTTTCATGTGAAAGAAATGTTTGGTACCGATGGGATAAATGGATTTATTAATTTGTCAAAACTTGTTACACTGTACACACTAAAGATCTGTGCATTTCTGAATGTAAATTATACTTGAATAAAAATATTATAAAATGTGTGTGGTAGCCATGGCAATTTTTCACTCAAATACTTCTCCAAGAGTGAGAGTGGCAGGTGGCATGCAGTTAGCTACAGGCCTGCATTTAGTCACCTACATACTTTCAGGATGTACTGCAGCGTTGACGACAAGGACATGTTCTCTCCTCCAACTCCACCAGTGCTTAGCAGGGCAGGGATATTAAGGCCACATCTCTGCCCAATGTGAGACTTCTCTAATGCACAGTCTTTGTTCTGGAGCTCCCTGTAATGTTGGCCATGACTTTTTCAGAGCTGCACTGCAGTCAGAGGATCTTCCTACCCAACTGTCCTTTCTTTCCCCCTTTCCTTCCCCTCCCTCTTCTTAAGTTTCAGACCCATACCATGGTCTGAAGGCTTTTCCTGCCTACTCTTGCTCCTTCTCTTCATTATCTGTCAGTCGTTAGCCCCCAAAACCTTTTGCTTGTCTAATTCCATCTTGGCGTCTGATGCAAACTGTCAGTTTAAAATAAAACTGTGAGGAAAATGAGGCCATATATATGTCATATCATAGCAGAAAGCAAATCTCACTCTATCCTGTATACAGGCTCACCTAAAACAAATGATTCAAAGCGATCATATATAAAGTTGTGAACAAAGATAAATATGAACAGAAAGCAAAGGTCATAATGTTAGTATCAGTATAGAATGAATTCAAGTCCAAATACATTAAATGAGACAAGGATGCTTTATAGTGCTAAAACTTCCAGATTACAAAATTATAATGAGCTGGAATAGTTATGCATTGAATAAAAGGAGTTTCGTCAGTCCAAAAGCAGGTATTATATAAATAGAAGGAAAAATAGAAATATACTATTTTTAGGACACTTCACTTCCCTCCATCCATGACAGAGTAAGTGGGAAAAAATATGTTTAGATATAAAAGAATTATGTTAATTCATAAGGTAGATATTTTATATAATATAAAATGAGCCATATACATGGAGAATATAGAATAAAACTTGTTTTCATTGCCAATGTAGCAGTCTATGGAAACTGGCCATATATTTACAAACATAAAAAATTAAATCCCAAAACATTGAAAGAGTGGAAGCATTTTTCAATCATAATTGAATACGAGTAGAAATGATTAATGAGCATAGCAAAAACACAGGTACTGTGAGGTCCCATGAGAGCAGGGACATTGTTGGTTTGTGGTTTTTTATCGTTGTATCCTCAGCATCTAGCACAGTGCCTGGTACATAGTAGGTACTCAATAATTCTTATGACTGAGTAAATGAAGAATAGAAGACAATAATATTGATGTAATTCTTTGTGAAGGACTACAATTAAATTTATTCCATGTAGATGAAAGTCTCTCTGGAGGCAGAGAGATGCTATGCTCATTGATTGGTTTATTTGTTCATTCTACAAGTATTTACTTACATGGCAGACACTAGGCTAAGCATGAAGTAAACAGTGATAAGGGGAATAGACATGGTTCCTGACCTCAAAGAATTCACAGCCCGGGAGGTAACTGTTGAAGAACTTTAGCAATTCTCTATTTCTAATATTTTATGTACAACTGTAATTATACATTTGTAATGGTGCTATAATAGAGGGTTCTCACAACTATTTTCTTGATTCTCAGAGTACAGATATTGTATCCAATATACAGATAAAGAAACAGATACTTAAAAAGTTATGCTTTGTATTTCATTTAATTTAAGAAATATTTATTGAGTGCCCACTATATGTCAAATATTTCTGTAGGAGCTGGAGACACAGAAATCAACAAGACAGAGAATGATCCTTCTAGTGAAGATGGTGGGAGGGGGCTGGCAAACAAGAAACAAGTAAGTTTAAAAAATCAATTTTAGGCCAGGCGCGGTGGCTCACGCCTGTAATCCCAGCACTTTGGGAGGCCGAGGTGGGCAGATCACGAGGTCAGGAGATCGAAACCATCCTGGCTAACACAGTGAAACCCCATCTCTACTAAAAATACAAAAAATTGGCCAGGCGCGGTGGCTCCAGCCTGTAATCCCAGCACTTTGGGAGGCCGAGACGGGCGGATCACGAGGTCAGGAGATCCAGACCATCCTGGCTATCATGGTGAAACCCCATCTCTACTAAAAAATACAAAAAAACTAGCCAGGCAGGTGGCAGGCGCCTATAATCCCAGCTACTCGGGAGGCTGAGGCAGGAGAATGGCGTAAACCCGGGAAGCGGAGCTCGCAGTGAACTGAGATCCAGCCACTGCACTCCAGCCTAGGCGACAGAGCGAGACTCTGTCTCAAAAAAAAAAAAAAAAACAAATACAAAAAGCCAGGCGTGATGGCAGGCACCTGTAGTCCCAGCTCCTTGGGAGACTGAGGCAGGAGAATGGTGTGAACCCGGGAGGCGGAGCTTGCAGTGAGCCAAGATCGTGCCACTGCACTCCAGTTTAGGTGACAGAGCGAGACTGTCTCAAAAAAAAAAAAAAAAATCAATTTTAATATGGTATTACAGAATAAACAGATTGATGCAAGTAGAAAGTGACTATAGAGAGGGAATTCGAGGAAGGACTTTACTTATTTATTTATTTATTTTTTGAGACAGAGTCTCACTCTGTCCCCCTGGCTGGAGTGCAGTGGCACCATCTGGGCTCACTGCAAGCTCCGCCTCCCAGGTTCCTGCCATTCTCCTGCCTCAGCCTCCCAAGTAGCTGGGACTACAGGCACCCGCCACCGTGCCCGGCTAATTTTTTGTATTTTTAGTAGAGACAGGGTTTCACCGTGGTCTGGATCTCCTGACCTTGTGATCCTCCCGCCTCGGCCTCCCAAAGTGCTGGGATTACAGGCGTGAGCCACTGCGCCCAGTGAGAAGGACTTTCTTAAGGTGGTGACATAGAAACTGAAAAATAAAGAGTTAGGGGAGGGGAGTGGAGCAAGATGGCAGAATAGAAGCTCCACCGATTGTCTCCCCTGGACAAGGACACCAATTTAACAACTATCTACATGAAAAAAGCACCTTCATAAGAACAAAAAATCAGGTGAGCACTCACAGTACCTGGCTTTAACTTCACACAACTGAAAGAGGTACTGAAAAGGTAGGAAAAACAGTCATGAATCACCAACACCACTCTTTCCCCATTCTCTGGCAGTGGTGGCATGGTGCAGAGAGCGTTTCTGAACACTTGACAGGGATTGACTCAGTGCTGCCCTGTTAGAGCAGAAAACAAAACTGGACCAAATTCAGCTGATGCCCACCCACAGAGAGAGCATTTCAATCAGCCTTAGCCAGAGGGGAATCGCAGATCCCAGCGGTCTGAACTTGAGTACCCACAAGCCTTGCCACACTGTGAGCTAAAGTGCTCTTGGGCCCTAAATAATCTTGAAAGGCAATTTGAAAAGATTGAAAGGACTCACCTGAACTCCTAGCTGAGTCCTAATGTGGAACTGGACCCAGAGCCAGTGCACTGTGGGGGCATGTGACCTACTGACACACTGGCAGGGCAACCAACAGAGTGCTGGCATTGCCCCTCCCCTATCCTCAGGCTCCACGGCTCGTGGCTTCGAGACTCCTTCCCTCTGCTTAAGGAGAAGAGAGGGAAGAATGGGGAAGATTTTGTCTTGCATCTTGGATACCAGCTCAGCTACAGCAGGATAGGGTATCAGCCAGAGTTGTGAGGCCCCCCCATTCCAGGCCCCAGCTTCTGGATGACATTTCTAGATACATGCTGCACCAGAAGGGAACCTGCTGCTTTGAAGGGAAAGATCTAGTCCCTTAAAGGATTCATCAACTGCTAAGTGAAGAGCCCTTGGGCCCTGAATAACCAGCAGCAATACCCAGATACTACATCAAGGGGGTGAGCCTCTGAGACTCGCTGGCCTCAGGTGAGACTCGGCACATTCCCAGATGTGGTGGTTACATGATGAGATTCCTCCCCTGGTTACAGCTTGAGAAAAAATGGAGGCAAAAGTAAAGGGGACTTTGTCTTGCACCTTATGTACTAGCTTGGCCACAGAAGGGTAGGGCACCAGGTGGGCTCTTGGGTTCCATGATTCCAAGACTTGGCTCTTGGATGGCATTTCTGTACCTGCCCTGGGTCAGAAGGGAGCCCACCGTCTTGAAGGGTGAGTCCCAGGCCAGGCAGCATTCAGCATAAGCTGACTTATGAGCCCTTGGGCCTTAGGGGAACATCAGTGGTAGTCTGGCAGTACTTCTTGTGGGCCTGTGGTGGTAGTGGCCATGGTGTGAGGCTCCTCTGACTTTGGAAAGGGAGGGAAGAGTGGGAAGGACTGCATCTTGTGATTTGAGTGCCAGCTTAGCCCCTGGTAGACTTCTAAGGTTGTTGACTCTAGTTCCTGGCTCCAAGATGGCAGCTCTGGACTCACCCAGGTCCTGAAAAATATTGCCATCCTGAAAGGATGGACACAGACCTGGATGGCTTTGCCACCTGCTGATTGTAGAGCTTGCAAGTGATAGCCAGGGAGTGGTTACAGCAGGCCGTGGGTGAGACCCCGTGCTGTGCGGGCTTCAGATCTGACCCAGCACAGTTCCTGTATTGGTACCCAAAGGAGAGCTTGCATCACTCCACCCCCAGCTCCAGTTGGCTCAGAACAGAGGAGAGAGAGAGAGAGAGAATCTGTTTGGGAAAAAGTAAGGGAAGAGAATGAGAGTCTCTGCCTGGTAATCCAGGGAAATCTTCTGGACCTTTCCAAGACCAACAAGGCAGTACCTCTGTGAGTCTGCAAGAAGCACAATATTAAAGGGTGTGTGGTGCCCCTTAACACAGATTCAGCTTAGATCACAATACCCACATCATTTCAAACATCTGGAAAGACTTCCTCAGAAGGATGAAAATAAAAAAGCCCAGAATGAGAAGACTACAATAAGTCCCTAATGCTTTAATGCTCAGACACAGACAAATATCTACAAGTTTTAAGACCATCCAGGAAAACATGACCTCACCAAATAAACTAAATAAGGAACCAGGGACCAATTCTGAAGAAACAGAGATATTTTACCTTTCAGATAGAAAATTCAAAATAGCTGTGATGTGGAAACTAACAGAAATTAAAGATAACACAAAAGGAATTCAGAATTCTATCAGAAAAATTTTATCAGACAAATCCGATAGACAAATTTTATCAGAGCCAGGGACCGATTCTGGAGAAACAGGATATCTGATGTTTCAGACAGAGAATTCAAAATAGCTGTGTTGAGGAAACTCAAAGAAATTCAAGATAACACAGAGCAGGAATTCAGAATTCTATCAGACAAATTTAACACAGAGATTGAAATAATCAAAAAGAATCAAGCAGAATTCTGGAGCATAAAAATGTAATTGGCATATTGAAGAATGGATCAGATTCTTTTTAATAGCAGAACTGATCAAGCAGGAGAAAGAATCCATGAGTTTGAAGCCAGGATATTTAAAAATACACGGTCAAAGGAGATAAAAGAAAAAAAAAAACAAAAAAAGAATAAAGTATGCCTTCAGAATCTGGAAAGTAGACTCAAAAGAGCAAATCTAAGAGTACTTGGTTTTAAAAAGGGGTAGAGAAAGAGATGGGGCTAAAAGTTTATTCAAAGATATAATAACAGAGGTCTTCCCAAACCTAGAGAAAGACGTCAATTTCCAAGTACAAGAAGGTTATTGAACAGCAGGCAGATTTAACCAGAGGATACTCCCAAAAGTCAAGAATAAAGAAATAATCCTAAAAGCAGCAAGAGAAAAGAAACAAATAATATACAATGGAGCTCCACTGTATCTGGCAGCACACTCTTCAGTGGAAATTTTATAGGCCAGGAGAGACTGGCATAACACATTTAAAATACTGAAAGAAAAAAAAGATTAACCCAGAATAGTATATCTGGCAAAAATATCCTTCAAACATGAAGGAGAAATAAAGACTTTCCAAGACAAACAAAAGCTGAGGGATTTCATCAACACCAGAACTGTCCTACAAGAAATGCTGAAGGGAGTACTTCAATGACAGATAAAAGGATGTTAATGAGCATTAAGAAATCCTCTGAAGGTAGAAAACTGACTGGTAATACAAAAGCACACAGTAAAAGACAGAATATTATAGCACTGTAACTGATAAACTACTTTTATCTCAGGTAGACTAAACAATGAACAAATCAAAAATAATAACTACAACAACTTTTGAAGACATAGGTAGTACAGTAAGCTATAAATAAAAACAACACTAGTTAAAAAGTTGGGGGACAAACAGAGTAGAGCCTTTAGTAGTTTTCTTTTTCTTGTTTTTTGCTTATGCCAACAGGATTAAGTTGTTACCAGTTTAAAATAATGTGTTATAAGATAGTATTTACAAGGCTTGTGGTAACTTTAAACAAAGAAATATGCAATGAACCCACAAAGAATAAAAAGAAAGAAATTCAGTCACATCACCAGAGAAAAATCACCATCACTGAAAGGGAGAAAGGATGAAAAGAAAGACAGAAAGAAAGAAAGAGAGAGAGAGGGAGGGAGGGAGGGAGGGAGGGAGGGAGGGAAAGAAAGGAAAGAAAGAAAGAAAGAAAGAAAGAAAGAAAGAAAGAAAGAAAGAAAGAAAGAAAGAAAGAAAGAAAGAAAGAAAGAAAAGAAGAGAACGAGAAGACCAGAAAACAACTAGAAAACAAATAACCAAAGAAGGCAGGAGTAAGTCCTTACTTATCAATAATAACACTGAATGTGAATGGACTAAACTCTCCAATCAAAAGACCTAGACTGGCTGAATGGACGAGAAAACAATACCCAATGATGTGTTGCCTACAAGAAACACACTTCACCTGTAAAGACACACATAGACTGAAAATAAAAGTATAGAAAAAGATATTCCATGCCAATGGAAATCAAATAAGAGAAGGAGTAGCTATACTCATATCAGACAAAACAGATTTCAAGACCAAAACTATTGACAAAAAAGGCTACTATATAATGGTAAAGCAGTCAATTCAGCAAGAGGATATAATTGTAAATATATATGTACCCAACAATGGAGCACCCAGATATATAAAGCAAATATGATTAGAGCTGAAGAGAGAGATAGACCTGAATATAATAATAGCTGGAGACATCAATACTTCATTTTCAGCATTGGACAGATCTTCCAGACAGAAAATCAATAAAGAAACATCAAACTCAATATGCACTATAGACCAAATGGACCTAACAGATATTTACAGAAAATTTCCTTCAACAGCTGCAGAATAAACATTTTTTTCCTCAGCACATGAACCATTCTCAAAGATAGATCATATGTTAGGTCACAAAACAAGTCTTAAAGCATTCAAAAAATTGAATTATCTAACATCTTCTCTGATTACAGTGGAATAAAACTAAAAATCAATAATGAGAGGAATTTTGGAAACTATACAAATACATGGAAATTAAACAGTATGCTCCTGAATTACCAGTGGGTCAATGGAGAAATTAAATAGGAAATTGAAAATTTTCTTGAAATAGCAATTGTAAGGCATTGAACTCAGTGCTGTCCTGTTAGACCAAACTCAGTTGATGTCTACCCACAGATGGAGCATTTAAACCAGCTCTAGCCAGAGGGACATCGCAGATCTCTCTGGATTTGAGTTCCCACAAACTTTGCCACTGAGGGCCAAAGTGCTCCCAGTCTCTAAGTAAACTTGAAAGGCACTCTAGGCCATAAGGATGGCAGCTCTTAGGCAATTCCTAGAGCACTTGGCCCAGAGACAGTGGACTACGATTACATGTGACATACTGAGACACTAGCTGGGGCAGCCAAAGGAGTGCTGGCATTACTCCTCCCCTACGTCCAGTCTGCAAAGCTCAGGGCTGCAAGAGACATTCTCCTGTTTGAGAAGAGGAGAGGGAAACGTGGGGAGGACTTTGTTTTGCATTTTTGATACCAGCTCAGCCACAGCAGGGTAGGGCACTAGTCAGAATCACGAGGCCCCTATTCCAGGCCCTAGCTCCCAGATGACATTTCTAGACACACTCTGGGCCAGAAGGGAACCTGCTACCTTGAAGGAAAGGACCCTGTCCTACCAGCTGAGATCAGGCCACTGTACTCTAGCCTGGGTGACACTAGCGAGACCCTGTATCAAAAGAAAAAAAAAAAAAAAAAAGGACTCCGTGAATAAGCTATTAGAACTGAATAAACAAATTCAGTAAAGTTGCAGGATATGAAATCAACATACAAAAATCAGTACCATAGCATTTCTTTCTTTTCTTTTTTCTTTTTCTTTTTTTTAGTTTTAAGGAGCAGGGAGTTTAATAGGCAAGAAAGAAGAGGGAAGAAAAAATAAGAAGTTCCCCTGTACAGAGACAGAGGGAAGGGGGCTCCAAAGCTGAGAGACAGAACCCCACCTGCCACAGATACCAGCCAGGTATATTTGCAGAAGCTGGAGGTGGCAGTGTCTGTTTTTCATAGGGCTCAGGGGATTGGTTTGACTAGGCATGTCATTCACATAGCAGGTGAAAAAGCTAGCCCTTTCACCCTAGCCTTTTAATATGCAAATGGAGGGCGCCATGATGTTCTACACACATGAGAATATGTGGGGGAAGCCATGTTGTCAGGAACATGTGGGGCAAGGGCAAGAAGGCTGTGGGAATCTCCATGTTGGGTGGACTCAGTTTCTAACAGCTGGAGAAACTTTTCCGGAGATGCTTTAAAGAATGAAAACTTCCCAAGACCCCTTTTTCTCTCTATCTGCCTAAAATAATTTCTTAATAATTTCGTAATAACTCTTACAACATTCCTCTCTGTGGAGATGCCACACTGACTGCTATTAGAGGGTTTTGGGCAATGACTCTTTCTGGCTACTTCCTGCTGAAAAGGGGTCTCGAATGGGGAACAACAGTTAGGGCTCCTCCTGGGGTTGATTTAAGGGTCCTCAGAAGAATGACATGTCCATGTGTGGTTCAGTTTGCAGCACCATTTGGAGTTTGATTGCTTCTAGGCGAGAAGAAACAATTCAAGTTATAGCATGGAGTATACAGGGTCCAAATATTAATACAAGACATATAAGCAAGAGAGGGCTTAATAAAGTGACTAACCAATTCCATAAAGAAGACTGGAATTCATTAAAGAGGGATTGTAGCCACCCAGAGCTGGAGCTGGCATTTTCCCTGAGCCTGTTAATAATTTTGATCTGATTTTTAAGTACTTGTAGATTTTCCTTTACTTTACTAGAGGTGTTAATCCAAAAGCAGCATGTTTCATTTAAAAGTGCATCAGTAAATTCAACAAAAAGTCCTGGCAGACTTAATGATAGTAAAACTTTTATGCTTCCTTTTTGTTAGTAACTATTATCCCAGTTATAAGGTTAATAATTAATTAAAATACGACAGCAATGGAAACTCTCTGTCCAATATTTTAGTTAGAAGGTGCTACCATGTATAACCCTATTGCAAATAGTAGAGTGAGTATAGCAATTCCCACAAGTGTGGTGTAGTAAATAATTTCCATTGAAAAATTTACTTGCCAAGATATAGAATTTTCCTTTGGGGGTGTGTATGAAGTTCCTTGGTTTTATTTTCCCAAACAAAGAGATCTTCGGGTTATGGGCACCCTATTCACTTTCACTATCTGGCAGAGTTTGTAAGATAATTGCCAGAACTAGTATATTGATCCAGATATTTACATTCCCCATCCCTTTTTGTTTCTTCCAAGCTTCAGGCTTCAGGAGATCACCACTTGATTCACAGGAATAAGCAGGGTCTAAAATGCAGGCCAAAAGCTTAAAAACAATGACTAGGATTTAATGACAAATGTATGATAAGCTTTGGAGCAAATTTTTTCTCTCCAGTCCCCATTTTTGGTAAAAACTAATTATGAATAGACTTCAGTTTTATACTTGGCCTGATTATTTGCATAAAGTGCAGCAAGAGTGGTTAATTTTACGTAGGCCTTTTGGATTAGCTTTGATGAAACTCTGTTTCACAAGGACTCTCAGGTAAGACCTTTAAAGTTGAGCCCAGCCATGGGTTTGTATCCTCTAATACCTGTGACTTGAGTGATCCTCTCCTCTTGAGGTCCCAAGGTAAACTCAGAGCTCCCAGACCTGTTAGGAAGTGACACTCTTTACTGACCACAGGTTAGGAATCCTGTGTGGGGACTGTGTAGGCAAGATATGAGGCCAGCTTTCCCCAAGGGGCTTTTATTGGCTTTGCATGTCAAGCTTGATTTCTTAAAGGGAAACACACCATTTCAGTTAAAGCCTTGGTAAAATAACCAGTTTTTCCAATTGTGTCCTGTTGACAAAGAAAAATGGATTCTTACTGCGCTGTTGCAAACAAGTATATTGCCATAGGTTAAGAATACTTACAGGTAGTCTCCAAATTTTAGAGGAACTAGGTGGAGAAAAATGAACATGCCCCAAATTTTGTTCCCAGTAGTATACCTTACTCAATTATTAAAGGCCATAAACAGTTAAAAATAAGTTTTCTTGACTCTGAAAAACAAAACAAGGACCAGCAATATTCCAAGGAAAAGTTGAAAAGCTTGCTTAAACTTTTTGAGTGGAGTCCATTTAGTTAACTCTTGTTTTTTTGTTTTTGTTTTTTTTGAGATGGAGTCTTGCTCTGTCACCCAGGCTGGAGTGCAGTGGCATGATCTCAACTCACTGCAAGCTCCACCTCCCAGGTTCACACCATTCTCCTGCCTCAGACCCTCGAGTAGCTGGGACTACAGGCGCCCGCCACTGCGCCCGGCTAATTTTCTGTGTTTTTAGTAGAGACGGGGTTTCACCATGTTAACCAGGATGGTCTCGATCTCCTGACCTCGTGATCCGCCCGCCTCGGCCTCCCAAAGTGCTGGGATTACAGGCGTGAGCCACCGTGCCTGGCCAACTCTTGTTTTGCTTGATATTTGTGAACATGTCAGTTCTTTAGGAGTCCTGTACATTCTTTCTCTATTCCAATGTTACAATCTTCAAAGCTATTAAAAACCTGCATTTGAGAACACCTGTTAAAGTCCTTAATATGGCTTGATTATAAACCATCTTTTGAGAAGGTACAAAGCAAGACAATTGTCTGCGAATGGCAACATTTCCAGGATAGTTAGTTAAAAACATGACTGACAAAGAAGTTTGTTTATCTCCATGGTTTATAACAACTTTACCCTTAATTATGATTGATAGCATTTACTTAGACATTAGAATTTTAGAAATCCCATACAATATTTGAACATATATTAGTATTATTCGCCGAAATATAACTTAAAGAAGATTGAACATCATTTTGGCAATCTCATGTGATTAAACATCTATACATGTCAAATAATTCTGTTTACTTCTTTTTCGAATGTTTCAGGGGCCCTCTGAACTATCTAAAAAGCCAGGCATCAGGAAGGACAATTTCCAGATTGCCATAAATTATTTTGCAAAATGATTACTCAAAAGGCAAAAACCTTTCATTAGCCTTTACTATGACGTGAAAATCCTGTTCAAAGCCAAACTTTACCCTTACATTCGTTTACTAACATTAACCCCAACTTGTTTAAATGAAACTTTATAGATCATTCCTTCTTATTTTAATCAATTTGACAATGAAGTGAAATCTTTATAAACCTTTTTTAACCCTTTTACTAAAGGGCAGATTAGTGTCTTAAAGCCCTCTTTGCTATGCTTTTATTTCAATGCTCAATTTATGAAAAGACCATATAGATATGATGGGAAAGGACAGTATAGTGCTTTTACCGTGGATTTCATTGCAAGGCAACCCAAAGTTAATTGGCTTAGTTTGTAATCAGCTCATCCCTGATGGGAGTCTCATCTCCCAGTCAGGGGTCGGATGTTTCCCTATTTTCCAGATGGCCAAGAACATGCTTCTCTGATTTATTACCATTAGCCATCCCTTACCTAGTTATTACACACCAAAGCTCTCTCATAATGCAAAGTAATTTCTGATATCCCCAAAACTCAAAACTGTCAGATAACACAATGCAAAACAGAACAGAGCCTTTGATTTTGAGAGGGATCTATCCCCTTTTAATTCCTGGGGTTTCGTGAGGAAAACAGAGTTTTTTTCTGAAATCAGGATCTGGGTCTGTGGTACCTCCTCTGTTTTTCCCCAGGAGTCCCATACTACCAGAAGTTACTTTAGGGCCTCTTATGCATGCATTAAGAGTGGTAAGACAAAAAATTGAGAAACATAATTCAGTCAACTGAGAAGAAAAGAGCCTTTTTCCAGAAAAACAAGATCCAAGAAGAGAAAAACATAAAGGCCTTTTAAATATACCTATAACTTGATTATTCACTCTTAATTAAGCTAAGCATTCTTTAAGAAAATCCTTTTAAGTTCCTTCTTACTTGACTTTAGCCACATTAAGCAGTTAAGACTTTTGGCTTTTGAAATTTACAAAAAATAACCTCACAGGTGAAACCAACGAGGCTTAATTAAGTTATGACTTAACCACAAGTGTACAGGGTATTTTTAAAGGTGTGATAGGCAGCTTTTGAAACTGTCATTGCAAATTTGTGACAGTGGAAGAGATTGAACCTAAACAACTCCATTTTGTTTCCAACCCATAAGATGTCCTTGCCCATCCCTGGGCATAGGCTGAACCAACTTTGCTAGGAGCCTGGTTTACAGTTTATAGTCTAAAACAAAGATGATAACAGGCACTTCCAAGATATACTTCCTTTTTCCCTGGGGACCAGACCAATAAACTAAGCACAAGACTAGAAACCATGACCCAGAAGCCATGCAGCTGGAGGCTACAAGATTTTTTACCCTCTCTAAACTGCTGTCAAAATCAGTGCCTAAGATATTTTGTAAACCCTGACCTTGATGGATCAGCTGGCACCACCCAGATTGTCAAACTGGTTTATCTGATTTAGCATAAGAAGAGGCTACTTCCTGCTGAAAAATGGCGGAGACTAAAACAAAGTATTGCCAGACGGTTATAGATTATGTTCCCAAGGACATAAAATAAGATGGAGGCCTGTAGCCAAGTTTGTTACTGACCATTTTGCTGGGTTAGCTTGAACAGCAGGCCCATGGGATCCTGGGCCTGGTTTCTAATCTTATCCCTTTTACTAGTTTGCACAGGTAAAGAGAAGCCAAAAGCCCTAATGGTAAGAAATTTTTATCCTTTTGCCAGCATGTCAGACTTCTGGGTTCCCTTCCCCCCAGCTCAACTCTAAGCCAAGCGTTTTTAAGGTTTGGAAAATTAACTTCTCCCAGGTTGGAAGAACATTATAAAAGAGATAGAAACCATTTTAAATCATGAAAGAAGGAAAAACACCATAAAAAGGAGTTCCAATTAGGGTTTTTAAAGAGGTATTTCCTCTCTTCCTATTGGGAATGGTGTTTCTCCTATTTCTTTGCCTTCACTATTTTCTCTTTTCCCTTTTGGCCTACTACAGGAGGCATATTGTTCATGTCCAAAATTTTCTCCTGCTTGCAGAGCTGCCTGTTTTAACCATAGTTAGGGTTTGGCTTAGCAGCATAACATTCCTGCATGAGAGGTTAAATACCTGAGTTAAATTTTGGAAAGCTTCAATATACCTATCAGGGTTGTCAGAAAATTGACCCAAGTCTCCCTTTACTTGCCTAATGTTCTGCAATGAGAAGAGAATGTGAAGGGGCCCCAAATAAGGGGAACCCTCAGATGGTTTCCCTGAAAGTTACCTTTTTTAATTTTGAGGAGCGATTTTCTCTGGGCCTGCCGATATGGCCACAAAAGAAAATAAGCCACTTTTTCTTCGAAGTTTCAAAGTTGAAGGAGTCCCAATGCTTCAAAATACACTCCAGGGGGATGCATGTTGAAGACGATCTCTTACCCATCTAGAAAAAGAAGTGAGAAGAAGAGCATCCTTTTAGTCTCTTTCCTTTCGCTATGCAATCCAGGATGGAGGAGAAAGTAGTAGGAGGCGTCCATCCCCCTCCAACTATCTTCTCTGCTTCTTTCCTGGATTCCCATCACCCATTTAAATGTGCTGTCCGTGACTGCAGGTGTGACCCTCCAAGCCATGGCACTAGAGGAACTGAGTTTGGGCCTTAGTCATGCTGTCCCCAAGCAATCAGTTCTCTGCCTTTTATTTCCCTTTGACCTTCTAGAGTTGTGTGGCCTTGTGCCTTCCAAAAAACAAAAGACCGATTTCAAGAAAAACCACCTAATTGGGCAAGGCCCCTTTAAGGGAGAGGGTGTGCTAGATTGAACTCTGTATCCTGCTATTATAGCCCATGCTAAAGCATTTACCCTTTAAAAAATGGTTCTGGTTAACATCTGGACTTAAAATCCCTTACTAATTAAGTTCTGTCTTAATAGGAGACAAAATTGATGCCTTAAAGGAACTTAGGAACCAGAAATTCTCAGTTGCTTCTGAACTTTTCCCAGCCTTATGCAATGGCAAGGTTCCCCATGAAAAGAAACTATTTCAAACGTGCTCAACATTCCCAAAACCCACCGGTAATGGGGGTTCTCCACATTCTCCCCAGCAAGCCTCACATCCGTGACTTGAGTACGGCAGCCAACGCTAAGCGTATGTGCTAGGCTGACAGATGCCTGTTGATTTATTGGATTTATTTAAATATAGAGGCAAAGAGCACCTCGGAATGATAGAACAGATTTTAAGCTTGCTCCCATGCTCACTACTCTGATGAAGGCTGTACTTGGATTCCAAGCCAATGCACCAAATGATATGGCTCTGATGGGTGGAGGAATGCCAGGTTCTTTGTCTTGAGTTCAATTAGAAAAAAACCACATGGACGCACGAGGAGTAGTTTTAAGGAGCAGGGAGTTTAATAGGCAAGAAAGAAGGGAGAAGAAAAAAAGAAGCAGCTCCCCTGTACAGAGACAGAGGGAGGGGTGCCCCAAAGCTGAGAGACAGAACCCTCTCAGTAGCATTTCTATATGCCAGTAGTGAACAACTGGATAAGAAAATATAAAGTAATGCCATTTACAATAGCCACAAATAAAATTAAATACCTTGAAATTAACCAAAGAAGTGAAAGATCTGTTACAAAACTATAAAAGACTGATGAAAGAAATTGAAGAGGGCCCCAAAACATGGAAAAAATATTCCATGTTCATGGATCGAAAGAATCAATATTGTGAACATATTCCTACTACCCAAAGCACTCCACAGATTCAATGTAATCCCTATCAAAATACCAATGACATTCTTTACAGAAACAGAAAAAAATTCCAAAAATTTATATGGAACCACAACAGACCAGAGTAGCCAAAGCTATCCTAAGCAAAAAGAACAAAACTGGAGGAATCATGTTACCTGACTTCAAATTATACTACAGAGCTATAGTAACCAAAACAGCATAGTACTGGCATAAAAATAGATACATAATCCAATGAAACAGAATAGAGAACCCAGAAACATATCCACATATCTACAGTGAACTCATTTTTGACAAAAGTACCAAGAATATACACTGGGGAAAAGACAGTCTCTTTAATAAATGGTGCTGGAAGAACTGGATGTTTACATGCAGAAGAATGAAACTAGACCCATATCTTTCACCATATACAAAAATAAAATCAAATGGATTAGACTTAAATCTCAAACCCCAAACTATGAAACTACTATAAGAAAACATGGGATAAACTCTCCAGGACATTGGTCTGGGCAAAAATTTCAGCATAGGCAACTAAAGCAAAAATGGATAAATGGGATCACACCAAGTTAAAAAGCTGCACAGCAAAGGAAACAATCAACAAAGTGAAGAGACAACCCACAGAATGAGAGAAAATATTTGTGAACTACCCATATGACAAGGGATTAACAAACAGAATATATAAGGAGCTCAAACAACTTACAGGCAAAAATCTAATAATCTGATTTAAAAATGAGCAAAATATCTGAATAGACATTTCTCAAAAGAAGACACACAAATGTCAAACAGGCATATAAAAAGGTGGTCAGCAGGCCAGGCACGGTGGCTCAAGCCTGTAATCCCAGCACTTTGGGAGGCTGAGACGGGCGGATTACGAGGTCAGGAGATTGAGACCATCCTGGCTAACACGGTGAAACCCCGTCTCTACTAAAAAAGAAAATACAAAAAACTAGCTGGGTGAGGTGACGGGCACCTGTAGTCCCAGCTACTCAGGAGGCTGAGGCAGGAGAATGGCGTGAACCCGGGAGGCGGAGCTTGCCGTGAGCTGAGATCCGGCCACTGCACTCCAGCCTGAGCGACAGAGCGAGACTCCGTCTCAAAAAAAAAAAAAAAAAAAAAAAAAGAAGAAAAAAAAAGGTGGTCAACATCACTGATCTTCAGAAAAATGCAAATCAAACTGCAGTGAGATATCATCTCACCCCAGTTAAAATGGCTTTTATTCAAAAGGCAGGCAATAACAAATGCTGATGAGGATATGGAGAAAAGAGGACACTCATACACTGTTGGTGGGAATGCAAATTAGTACAAACACTATGGAGAATAGTTTGGAGGTTCCTCAAAAAACTAAAAATAGAGTTATCATATGATCCATCAATCCCACTGCTGGGTATGTATCCAAAAGAAAGGGGAATCCGTATATCAAAGAGATATGAGCACTCCCACGTTTGTTGCAGCAGTGTTCACAATAGCCAAGATTTGGAGGCAACCTAAGTGTCCATCAACAGATAAATCGATAAAGAAAATGTGGTGCACAATGGAGTACTATTTAGCCATTGAAAAAAATGACATTCTATCATTTGCAACAACATGGATAGAACTGCAGGTAATTATGCTAAGTGAAATAAGCCAGGCACAGAAAGACAA